>NC_056745.1:149756009-150021009 GCF_019279795.1 Protopterus annectens | reverse complement strand
TATGGTTTCACTTCATAAGTTCGAATTGCTGAAATCTCGAATTTCAGCATTTCAAAACGATGAAGCTGAACCATTCACAATCCCGAAACCCACAATCACGAATCACACAATCATAAACATACATACACCACATAACACACACACCATTATACCCACAGCACACAAACCACACAACCCTGCACTAGATGTAAGCTGGGGGGCAAGCCCCCCTGAACCCCCCCATGCGGGGGGGGCTGCACCCCCCCCACCCCCCTACTTATATATACCAACTCTGAGATCGCACATAACGAAAAAAAAATAAATCACACCACGGCATTCTACACTTGCTCGCACACAAATACACATCACACATACACAAACACCAACACTCATACTTACACCTCCCTACTCTTACCCACACATACAACGTACAAAAACACACACATACACTCACTCACCTTCAATTCCAGACACCATACCAGCTAAACACCTCACATAACGTACCGGAAGTGCATAAGTGTGGATTCGAGATATTCGAATTCGCTCATATGCACTTTCGGCATTCTGCATTTTCAGCTTCATGGTCTCAGAGTGCTGAAATTCGAGACTTCAGCATTTCGAGATTATGAAGTGAAACCATATATATTATATATATATATATATATATATATATATATATATATATTTATATATACACTTGCAGATTCGCAGTTGGTTTTATTTATCATTAAGCTTGATTGGTTTTACTTCCGTGGCTTTTATTTTATGTTTCACACTTGCCATCTTTAGAAGAATGCTACTGTATCTGGTTCTTGGTCTTCCAATAGTGTTTTTTTCACCGTCCCTGGTTTAGTATAGTGAGTCCCCCAATGAATTATTTGTTTTAGCAGTGCTTAGTAGAAACTTATCACCAGAACGGAGGTCCCTTGTGTGGGTGTAGGGCAATAATATGTTTTTCAATGCAGGATACTGTTCAGGATAATATATTACTTTGTATGTCATAACCAGCTGAGAGTACGTTATGTAGTTGTTAAGCTCTAGTCAGTTTAGTTGCTTTAAGGTTTGGCAGTGGGAGACTCGGTGTGCAGTGCTGGTAGTAAATTTATTTACTTTGTTGTAACAGGAGGCTAGTTTGGTTATTAGTGTAGAGCTTAAGTTTGTCTGGACAGGTGAGGCATATAAGAAGGATGGAAGGAAATACAATGAGGCTATATTTTAATTAGTGCAGCAGAACTTGATATATTCAAAGTCAGGTTCCAGAACTTATTAGAGAAGAAGAAAGACCAACTGGGCTGAAAATACTGTAGCAAACATTTAGTAAAATAAAGTAAAATAAAATGGCTAAGGTAAGGACTCAAAGTATTTCCTTAACAAGATAAAAGTGCTTACTGGAATGGTTACTAAAGTCTGGATTCCTTGTATTGGAATCTTTGCCATTTTTTATTTTATTTTACAAATTTAAATATTTTCTGTTACAGCAACAGTATTCAGCACGTTATCATTTGCTAAAGCAATATTCAGTACATTCAAAGTCAAATAATTCAAAAATGTAGCTACCCTCTGAGGTGCCTGTCATCAAACATCTATGTATGCTTTGACATCTGTTAGATTGTATGGACTCTTTTAAATATTTTAATTACAACAGCAGTACAACAGTAGAACAGTAGTACCAAACATAGCTAAACTCAAATAATTTAAAAACTGAAACAGATAACAGTTGTACTGTAAGCATCTCATTATCTAGGTGGTATTTTTATTTTATTTTATTTGTCCTTTGCTGATCATGTTAGTCTCACTAGACTAGTGGCCTCTTTTTATAGGAGACACAAGATGGTATTTATACTACTATAAATATATATATGTATGTATATATATATATATATATATATATATATATATATATATATATATATATATATATATATACATACACACACATATATATATATATATATATATATATATATATATATATATATATATATATATATGAAAACAGGATCTGTGGAACCTAGTCGAACTTTCCCGGTCAACAAATGTTAAATAAATTAAAAAAAAAAAAAAAAAATATATATATATATATATATATATATAAACAGAATATATATCCATCCTTCTAATCACAGCCTTTTTTCCCCATTTTCCACATGGTGTCAAGGTGTTACTTCAACAGTGCCAATCATCTAAAGTCAAGGTTTACACCGCTGCGTGGCTAGCCCTGCCTTGGTAAAAGCCAAAACGAACAATAGGACACAACTTATATAGCTACTCTGTTGCCCTAGCATGTAATAAACTCTCAATGAGCATTAGAAATCTTCCCGACACACAAAGCTTCAAAAAAGCACTAGCTGAAACCTTACTAAAATCGCAGATCTGCACATGCCAAAACCCTAATTAACTCATTTGCTGTGCTTATTTCTCCACTTTTTCTCACTTTCCTATCCTTACACAAACTTCTTTCTATACTTCCTGTTTTAACTCAACTTATTCCCCTGCTTGCTCACCTGCACGTCCCCTTACTGTTTCCCTTCCTGCAATGTTTTTCGTCTAACCACCTTTAACTGCTGTTAGCGTTCTCTCCTCTTCTTGCAGTCATAACAATTATGTTTGCACCACAATCTACATAAGTTATTTGACATGTACTTAATCTAAGTGTGTCAGTCTTTTATTTTAAAAACACATTAATGTGTGTTAAAAATGCCTTGTAACTACTGCTATCCTCTGTAATTTGGAATCTGTATGTACATGCCCCCCCCTCAAAGCCTTCAGTGAAAATGGGCTCTTACTCAGTGAGACATACCCGGTTAACAAATGTCAAAATAAATAAATGAATAACTTTAATATAAAATAAGGACACGCTATTGGGAGCATGCTAATCTTTATAAAGGGGGTGATGATTCATGTATACTTTGCTTTCTGTTAATTAATGAGCAAAAAAAAAACCCCAGAAAATGTATGTTTTTGACATTTTTTAAATGCAAATAAATCTAAAATAAGGGTTCTAAAGAGCATAAAACTTGTTCATCTTTCTTTTGTCTATAAAATGAGTGCCATTTCTATATATTTTACCCTTAATTTTCCATGTCACTGAGCCAGAAATTTGAAAAATAAAATCAATCTTCCCATATTTAAAAAAAATGAATTTGATTAAGGTTCAAAACAAAAGCAAATGTCAACGATTATCAGTACAATATATGATTCTCTTTGAACTAGCTGTAAAATGATGGGTGTTTCTTTCACAATCATCTTCCACTGCAAATTAAGCAAGAACAAAAATCATATGTTTTGCACTTGCCATTTCTACACAAATAAATTGTCTTCATCAAAATACTAATACTAAAATCCCCCAAGAGAAAGCAAGTAAAATCCAACCTTGTCCCTTTACACAGCCTGCATAGCAAATCTAAATTGTCCATAGGTGTACACAGTGTGTGTGTGTGTGTGTGTGTGTGTGTGTGTGTGTGTGTGTGTGTGTGTGTGTGTGTGTGTGTGTGTGTGTGTGTGTGAGTCTGTGTGTGAGCATGTGTGAGTGTGAGTGTGTGTGTGTGTGTGTGTGTGTGTGTGTGTGTGTGTGTGTGTGTGTGCGCACGCTTACTTGCATGCAATATGAAATGAATTCTCAATATGAAAGAAAAGAAAAGAAAAAAACATCGCTAGTTTGAATGCCACTACTTACTTAGCCATCTTAAAACCAATAATTATTGTCACCTACACAATAAGATTTCTGCTCAGGTTACAACAGCACAAAAATTGCAACACTTATTGGCAGTTTTAGTGGATCAACAGGTAGTACACTTGCCTTTGGTACTGATCTCACATTTACCTTTCTTGCCCATAATGTTGTAAAAAAATATGTATATATATATAATCAGATATTTGAATGTCAAATGCTGTTTCATCAGACAGGATGCATGGTAGGGTGGGGTACAAAACATATTTGCCCATGTCAAAGCTGCATTAATCAAGCGAACAGTATGGCAAAAAGTCACATTAGGAGAAAATCCTGCATTTTATAACATATTCTTTCATACCTACAGTTACTGATGACCTTTGGACAATGTACTTGGTAACAAGCACACTGCTTAACAAAATATTTACTCAGCATAATAAACCACTGTGGAGCAGTAATATGAAATGAAAGAGTGAAGGTTAAGAAAAAAACAGATACTAATAAATAGATAGTATCAGTGCTGTGCGTGCATATTTTCACACACACACACACACACACACACACACACACACACACACGCACGCACGCACGCGCACGCACATACACACAGCCACACACGCACGCACGCAGGTAGGCACGCACGCACACACACACACACACACACACACACACACACACCATAGAGGCGCGCGCACACACACACACAGACACGCAAGCGAGCGCGCACACACACACACACATGCGTACATACACACGCACACACACAAAGTAATAGAGGAAAATAAAAACATCTTACCTCTTTCTGTCGTCCTTTGGGTATTCTGTATGAGAACTGATTTCTAGGTAATGCAGTTAGGCTACTATAGTCTCCATAATTATTATTGTTAGCGGCATAATTGTATAAGAAAACAAACTTTTGTATAAGAAAACAAACTTTTGCTTCATAACTGCATAGCCATACTATGTAGTATCAAATGTTTTGTCTCAGAATTTGTAAATGACTTGAATCAGCTTAAATTTAGATAAAATTTTTATAAAACATGCTCGATGTATAATTTAGCAAAAAAAAAATCTAAAACTGAAGAAAGGAACTAAGCAACCCCGGCAGTGTTATAATAATTTTGTTCTGAAAAACTGCAGTCAGATTATTATATAGTGGAATCATACTGAAAGTGAAACTTAAATTACATTTCCTAGAATGTCAGCACTGTTTCCAATAAATTGTTTGTTTTCACCGGTCACCTATCTTTTGCAAATTCATAGTCATATTCAGTTTATCAAAACATTGTTCATAGCAGCTTTTATATTAGCTTATCACAATACTTCCCATTTATAACCTGTACTGTTTATTTATACTCTTAAGATTTTTTGTTTGTTTTCTGTTCACAAAATTATCTTTAACATATGGCACAGGCATATCGTGGACATACCAACTACAAAACATTTGTGTCTCCTGTCCATTTCTTTTGTCTGCAGAATCTCTGAGACCCATAGATGGAAGCCCAGCAAGGGCAAATGTTAGTGCACCATATTTTTTCTTTACAAGGGAAAATAACAGTGTACCATATTTTTTTATTTGTTAATTAGATATTCTCAGCGAAAGTGTAAATCCTTTTTTGTCACGCATGTTCCAGGGAAACAAGGATTTAAATACTAGTTCATAGTCATGCAGTACATACCTCTCAACCTGTTAGCCTAAGAAATCTGGAAAAAGCCTGCCATAATGTGGATACAAATGCCCAAAAATAGGGACAGATTTTAAGTATTGCTCTTATAATCTTAGAAAGTTGCTAGAATAACAGGGTATGTATTAAAATCAATTTTCTAAAAAATAAGAAGTCTGAAACTCAAATGTACAACATTATTTACTAATTTCATTCCTCAGATCATCCCAGTGATTTGACAGAAAAACAAGAATTTTATGAGGAACAGACGGAAATTTTGAGGCAAAAATCTGGACATTCTGTGAAAATCTGGGGGGTAGTATATTTTTGTGCATATCTCCTGCTTTGCAGTCCATTTTCTCTATAAAACTGGTATACTGATTGAATGATTGCATAACATGTTCCCTGGTATTCATTTTCTATGTGTATTCATATTGTTCTTTGAGAGCTACCCAAATGTGGCATGGAAGTATCTTGGAAACACATACCCTATAATTCTGTGTGGGTGAAGCTCAAGTCCAAACTCTGAACTGTGTCTCAAATACATTGAGAAAGCTCTGGGATATGAAGTCCAAATGGACACTGTTTGAGACCACAGTAGGAAAGGTCGTGACAAGTGACTGTTGCCAAAAGGTGAACAATGCTTGTTTTGATGGTTAGGCAGACTCTTGTGAAGGAAGCCATTAAGTTAATGATAGAGGTCTTTTATGCAATGGTAGCAGGAGTTTTTTTGACAGCAGCCCTAAGAGATCCCAAAGTGAAGGCTCTTTCATGGGAAGAGTTGAAGAGGTCAATGATTTATGGGCAGCCTCAGAAGAGGTTCTGACAAACCATTTAATGACTCAAGAGAAGGTAATTTTCAGTGAGGGCAAAGAAATGCTGACATTTACTAGCAATTTTCCTGTCAGGTAAGAAGAACACTGTGCAGGAATCCTGAATGCAATGGACTTGCTTTCTTTAAAAAGAGCATTGAAGAAGCATTTGACAGGATCAATCCAATTCTGTAGATGAGGTTATGGTGAAAATTAAATAGTTCTGTAGAGACAAAGCAATCGGAGTGGATGGAATCTGTCGGAGAATGTTGAAAGTACTAGATACTAGTGGGCTGTTATCATTAATTTGTCTTTTCAGTGTTGTATAGGTGGTGGGGATAGTGCCTTTGGACTGACAACCTGGGCTGGTGTTTCTACATTGAAAAGGCTACTGAAGGGTAGGATACAGTTATAGAAGGATCAGACTTTTGAGCCTTGTGACATCCCTCCTCTGAGCCAATAATCAATGAGCCTCAATCCTCACCACTGACACTGAGGAATGTTCACTTAGAACACAAATGGATGCACACAATATTTTCAGATCTAGCTCTCTGCACCAAGCACACACAGAGTGCACACTCCAGACCTAGGGCTAGACTTTCTGTCCAGGCCCCAAATAAGTCTTTACCTTTCTCTCTGCAGAAATCAGTGTTCTGTGTCCCTTGTTCCAAGTAGCTGACACACACACACACACACACACACACACACACACACACACACACACACACACACACACACACACACACACACACACATATTTCGAGATTTGATTTTCACACATACCTGGGAAAGACTGGCACAGATTTACCAGATCTGCCACCTCCACCCAGACTATCAGGTAGATTCACTGCCACCAGCCAATGGTTAAGGTGTTTGCCTTACAAACACAAGGTGCAGGGTTTGAGTCTCACAAGGGATAATTGGCTAAGCTTAAAATGGCTCGGAAGAGCAGTTAGCTTAGTACTAATCTATGAACTTATAATGGAAACTGCTTGAAGAGGACACCTACAGAGAACAAAGCACCTAAAACGTTTATCTGTAAAGTAGACTGCAAAACAGGATACAAAGTCACTAGTTAAAGCAGTGAAAACAAAACACTATGGTCACTAGTCAGTTCCTGAAATTAAATTATATTGTAAATAAATAACTTGGGCATTATAACCCTTTTTTAAAGCAGCAATATTAAATCAAACCCAATATTAACATTAGATAAAACAGTCGATTGTAATACTTGAATTTACATAGTTAACAATGGCAAGATAATGAAAGTTAAATGCAAGTCCCAATTGCCTGACATAAAGCAAGTTTATTAATGTTGCATAAACATGAATCTATATAAAACAGTTGTATCAAAAATTAGTGCCTAAATAACAAGTGCACTTTGTACAGGGATTGCAAAGCATGTAAAAATGTAAATGCTGTTCATAATAATGTCTTCCATTTATTTCAAATTTTATAGCACAAACACTGACAGACATTTACTAAACCTAAACAAAGCAATAGTCTTACAATGAAAACAGACTTAGCATTAACACTTCTCCACATTTGAAAGCCACATTCACTGAAAACAGCATTGAAACCCACATTCAATGAAAATGCATCTGGCCAGTGGCAGGATAAGTTTAACTTTGGGTTGTTTTCAAATCATAGGCTCCTTGCACACATTTTTAGAACCATGCAAAAGTTCTTTGATTTCACCTTCCTGACTGTATTAATTATACTATATAATAATTAAATTATATCTCTTGTATAATTCAGCACTTGTTAGAGAGTGTTTTAAATTTATAGTTCCAAAATTTTTCCTTTAAGCAAAGAAACATATGAACCAATAATGACAAACTGTCCAAATGAGAACATTTCAACCATAAAAGGCCACTCAAACATCTCTCATTACAAATCTACATTATGTGGGAGTCGAACCTTCAGCCCTCTGCATCAAGATGCAAGCATGCTACCTACTGTGCAACTAACACTGCCTTAGAATTCTATCCCACAATAGTGATACCATTTGCTAAACAAAACAGTTGCACATTTTAAACAGACAGCATGTGCAGCAGTTTCTCTGGAAGCTCACAATTCATTGAAATGCACTTGAAAACAAATTCCACCTGCTAATTCCAGCTAGGACATTTCACACTCTCTCTCTCTCACACACACAGACGCAAACACCCACAACCTCTTAGTGCAATAAAGCTGGACAAAGCCTAAAATAAATAGGGACAGATTGTAAATATTACTCTCATGAACTTAGAAAATTGCTAGAAGAACAGGATTTGTGTTAGTATGCATTTTTCTAAAGAATATGATGTCTAAAACTCAAATGTCTGTTATTATTTAGCAACTTCAATCCTTTTTAGAAGGAATATGGGGCAAAAATCTAGACATTCTTCAAAAACCTATACAGCTGAGGGGTATGCTACACACACACACACACACACACACACACACACACACACACACACACACACACACACACACACACACACACACACACACACACCTCTCAATCTATTAGCACAAGAAATCTGGACAAAGCCTGTTATGTCAGGGACAAAGGCCCAAAACTAGGGACACATTTAGAAAGATTCTAAAAAACAGGATCTGTGTTAGAATGCATTTTCTAAAGGATATGAAAGTCTGAAACTAAAACACATCATTTAATAACTTTAATCCTTAGCTCAACTCAGTGATTTTGATTTGTCAATAAAAAAAATAATTTTTATGAGGAATAGACCAAAAATATAACAAAAATTTAGACATTCTGTGAAAATCTGTACAGTTGAAAGGTATGAAATATACATCCCCTACCTCCTTAGAAAGTGGATAGAAGAAAACAAGGTTTGCATTAGTATGCATTTTCTAAGGATATGAAGTCAAACTCAAATGTCTGCCATTATTTTCTGACTTCAGTCCTCAGTGATTTGCCAGAAAAAACAATTTTATGAGAAACAAACTGAAAATATGAGGTAAAAATCTGGATAATTGTGAGGTATGAACCCCCCTTACACATACTCCTAACCCGCTCTTACTTACACACAAATACATGCACACCTCTACCTCTCTCTTACAAACACACACACACAGACCTACCTACTTACACACACAGACCTATCTACTTCTTACACACACACACACACACACACACACACACACACACACACACACACACACACACACACACACACACCTTTAGCATACCAACATACACACACTTACCTTTAGCAAACACACACACACACACACACACACACACACACACACACACACACACACACTCACACACACACACACACACACACACACACACACACACACACACACACACTTACCTTTAGCATACTAACACACACGCACACACACACACACACACACACACACACACACACACACACACACACACACACACACACACACACACACACACACACACACTTACCTTTGGCAAACACACACACACACACACACACACACACACACACACTTACCTTTAGCATACTAACACACACACACACACACACACACACACACACACACACACACACACACACACACACACACCAGTGGTGGCTGGTGAGTTCAAATTAAAGGGGGGCTGCAGGAGACAGATGAATGGGTGGGGCCAATTGGAAGGGGTGTGGTCAACTAGAAAGAGGAGGAGCTATGCTCAAAACCACAAAAACTGGAACTTTAATTAAATACGCTGCCCTGGGTGCCAAACCATCATTATGAGAGTCCAATCAAGACAATGTGAAGTGTAGAAGAATATTTCAATGCATTAGCTGCATGGAAACAAAAAGGCTGTGAGGCATGAAAAAATAAATTACTTTTTAAATACATTACTGGAATGCCAGTCAAAATAACGTACAAGAAAAACAAGCAGCACTCAACTCAAACCACTTCTCCTTGCACTGCAGTTCTAATTATAATTTATATTCAGCTTTATTAAAGTACCAAGTAACATGCTGAAAGTAGCAATCTCTGTGATACCCACTTGTAAAAAGGTTTCTTATCCAAAAAAGACCTGCTGCCTGACAACTATCTACTTGTTTCATGGGGAAAACATGATCAAAGTAAAAAATGAAAAGCAAACAAGAAACAAGCTGAAGATACATTGCTTAAAGGATTACTGTACAGGTAATGGACCACACATGACAGATTGGCATTCTGTTTGATTTACAGGTAAAGCCTGCAAAGATGAATGCATGTCTCCAACAAATGTAATGAGCTTCTTAAAATAATGTAATCCTGTCCTTTATTACAAATACTGTCATATGCATTTCAATACCCAAGACTTATACATTATTTAGTTATGCAAGTATTCTCTGTATGGCAACAGAAAGGCTTTCACTGTTGGCAATTCTTTAACAGTATGCTTATTAAAGCTTACTTGCATCTTACAATCTCAGACAAGCTTACCTGATGGTCATTAAAGCATTGCTACTTAAACACAGAGCAACAGGCACTTTCTGAGTAATAATAAGCATAAATCAACAGTATAAAAATATGACAAACCAGAACATTCTGCAAAATCAAGGACAGAATAAAAGTAGTACTTGTGTCTACCTTGGATGGGGGATACTCTGCACATTTACACTGTATAACTGCTCCGTGCCTTGCTTGGACACATCCAGAGCCATACTACATGAGGCAGTGGGGTGCAACAAGTATGTCACAATCTGAAATGTCTCTGACTGACTGTGATGGCCCTGACACATTTGTCATACCTCTCAACCTCAGAGCAAGAAATCTGGAGAAAGCCATACATAGAAGTGGGACAAGGCCCAAAATAAGGACAATTTTAATTACTGCTCTTATAAACTTAGAAAGATAATAGAGTAGTAGGTCTTGCATTGGTATGAATTTCTGAAGGGTATGAACTCTGAAACACAAATGTTTGCCATTATTTTCTAACTTCAGTCTTTAATGATTTGCTACTAATTTGCCAAAAAAACACAATTTTATGAAAAATGGACCAAAAATGTGATGCAAAAATATAAAATAGCCACACAATACAGCTGGGAACCTGTCAGAGAAGGGACAGCTGACAAAATAAAGGAATCTACATGCATTTCTGAAATAAAAGTAATCTATAACTCTGATTATTACAGTTATTTCTTAATTGTAAACCCTCCATGTTTTCTTCCAAAATTGCTATTTTGCAGTAGGATAATTAGGGGAAGAGCAACATTTTGAGCCAAAATTGGAGACAGTTGAGAGTTATGGATATGCCTAATTTTTTAAAGCAATTTATTTGCACAAACCTCTCAACCTGTTAATGCAGGAAATCTGGACAAGGCCAAATATACTTATAAACAGTACAAAAAATTGTTGTATAAACTGAGACAGTTGATAGAATAACAGGTCTTGCTTTAGCATGCATTTTTCTGAAGGTTATGAAGTCTGAAACTCAGTGTCTGTCATTATTTAGTGACTTAATTCCTAAATTATTTGCCAGAAAACCATACATTTAATGAGGAACAAACCTTATAGAAGCAAAAATGTATTCATTCTGTGAAAATCTGGACAGTTGAGAGGTATAGTTCAGCTGGGGCTGTCTGAGTTTGCCACCTTCCCCCTCACAAAATCATGGTAGAATGGAGCATCCCCCTTCAGCTATTCCAATGAACCATTACTTGGCTATTTCACCCCATTTACCATAAACACTAATGTGTATACTGCTTTACTTCTATGATGATTTGGACTTCATTTGAAAGTTTTACTTTGCATTTTACAGCACAAACACTAAGACATCTGCTAAATAAAGCAATGCAATCTCACAATGAAAACAGACTTAGCATTAAAACTTCTCTGCCTTTGAAACTCACATTCATTGAAACAGCATTGAAACCCACATTCAAAGAAAATACATTTTGCCAGTGACAGATAAATATTAACTTTGGGCTGTTTTCAAATCATAGGCCCCTTGCACATGAAACATACACGTGGTCTTTGCTACACCTTTCTGATTTTATTAAATTATATTCCTTGTACAATATAGTACAATTATAGAGGGCGTTTTAAATTTGTTTTGAACATTTTTCCAGTAAACAATGAAACAAAATGCATGCACCAATAATGACAAAACTGCCCAATTCAGAACATTTTTCCAGTAAACAATGAAAAAAATGCATGCACCAATAACGACAAAACTGCGCAATTTAGAACATTTCTATCATAAAAATCTACTCAAACTGTCCACCAGTATCAATAAATATGCACAATCTCTGAAGAAGTAAAAGTCATATAAATAATTCCACATTAAAGAAGAGGTTGCTGCTAGCAAACAACTTTATATTTCATTGTTTCATCTACAAATAAAGTGTCTGTTGCCCTTGAGGAATAAATTGCCTATGTTTCATTAAAAAACGATAAGCCAGTAATATTGCAATAGGGAATGGATGGCAAACTGATAACAGGTTCAGAGTTACTAGGTATCTTCACCAAAAAGGACTGCAGCATCCTCCCCCTTTACAATACAGTACAGTATCAGCAATGCATCTACCTACTGTGGGAGTAGAACCCACAGCCTTCTGCATCAAAAGCAAGTACACTACCTTTTGTGCTATTAACAATGCAATCAGGCTTAGCATAAGCATCACTAAACTTTTGTTTCCCTGCAGCTCTCAGCTTCTTGTAAAATCTACTTGACACTCAGCTGTATCTCTGAACTTTGCAGCACAAGAAATCTGGAAAAAGCCAAAATTTAGGGGTGGGGAGCAAAAGACCAAAAAACAGGGACACATTTTAAACATTGCTTGTATAATGTTGGAAAGTTGCTAGAATAAAATGCTGTGTTACTACCATACATTTCACTGCCAAGCATTGAACCCAGGACTCTGTGTAAAACAGTCAGAGTAACATACCATTATGCCAAACCAATCATCGATTTTATGAAAGAGGAAGACTGAAACTTAAATGGCTACATTCAGTGAATTCAGTTCTCACCATAGCTGTCAACATCTTAGCACAAAACACCTGAACAAACAGCCCCCAGACATACTCAGTGGATTCAGATCTCACAATAGCTCTCAACCTCTTAGCAAAAACACATAGACAAAGCCAGTAATGCAGGAATACAGCCCCCAAACATATTCAGTGAGTTCAGTTATCACTATAGCTGTCAACATTGGCACAAAAAGCCTGGACGAAGTCAATAATGGGGGAATACAATCCCAAAATAGGGACAAATTTCAAATATCCATCTTATAAACTTAGAAACTTGCTATAATAATAGGTTTTGTGTTACCATATACTTTCTGAAGAATATGAAGTCTGAAATTCCAGTGCTTGTCATTTTTATTTATTTAACATTTGTTAACCAGGAAAGTCTGATTTGAAACAAAAGCCAATTTTTGGCAGAGGAAGAAACACTCTAGGCAGAGCAATCCCACACAAACACAGGGAGGGCATGCAGACTCGACATAGAAGGCATCCCAGCCAAGAATCAAACCAGACAACCTATAGCTGTTAGGCAACAATGCTACCACTGTATAACTGGCTGCGTTGAGAAACAAATATACAGAAACCACAGATTTTATGAGGAACAGAACAAATATGAGGCAAAAATCTGCATTTATTTTACAAATGGTGGTGGGTAGGGAATTCAGGCTCTTGCCATTTGGGCCCAAGGTACAGGGTTCAAGCCTTATTCTCTACACACCGCCATGTAGTGACTGGGACATTTTATACACACACACACACACACACACACACACACTTACCTTTAGCATACTCACACACACCATTAGTTCAGATAAGCATACTACATTTCCAGTTCCTTTACACTTTCTTCATAACGTCTGTGGTCGCAAAATTAAAAATTCCCTTACACTTACCTCATTACATTTCCAGTTCCCTTACACTTACTTCATAATATCTGTGGTGTTCTCCGTGAGGCAGGCAGACAGGAAGAAGCAATCATAACATCTGTGGTCTTCTCAGACAGGAAGAAGCAATTTCAAATTAGCGCGGGTGGGCTGTTAGGAAGAACAGGACATCTGCACGCACAGATGTGATGTCACCGGACAGGACTGTTCTTAAAGAAGAATGCAACGTAAAATAAAACTAAAGAAAAATTCACAAATGTAGAGAAGAAGCAATTTCAAATTAGGGCGGGTGGGCAGTCAGGAAGAACAGGACTTCTGCAGGCACAGACGTGATGTCACCGGACAGGACTGTTCTTAAAGAAGAACGCAATGTAAAAGAAAAATGCGCAAATTGTAATTAAAAGAAAATTAGTCTCCCGTTCAGCCCGTTCCAGGGGGGTGCAAGTGCACCCCCCTTGCACCTGCCTGTGGGCATCCTTGCACATCTCTCACTAATATCTAAAATAATTTCACTGCTGGCTATAGAATGACATCACATCTGGTCACCTGATTCTGTGGTTCCCACACTAGCCCCCTGACTAGAAGCCAAACCAGGATCTAACAGAGATGTGTCACAATACACACCTATAGCTTTGCTAAGGCATCTGGAAACTGTAAAACAATTCCAGTACTTTCATCCTTCCTGGAGAGACTAAGCACCCATTCTCTGGCACCCCAGGGTAGCAATTAGTTCACCACTAAGGACAATAAGAGCTCTGGCCTTTCCCAGACATTGCATTTCTGGCTGCATTCAGGCCTGTGAGATAGATTCTTTATGGCCTAAACCAAGTCATTTAATTTCTGACTATTTTTCTTAAGGTATGCTAAGCTGAGCTTAACCCCTTACCTTCCAGCATCCTCTGTTAACATACGTGCATTTCCTCAGTTACCACAGTACAATCTGATATAAATGTATATTTCTTTTCTGTCCAGCAGGACCCACTGTTCATACATTTTTTAACACAAGCAGCTTTACAAATACATTTTTAACACAAGCATCTATACAAATAAGTTTGATATACAAGTGACATAAACTTCTTTACAAAACTCCAGCTAGTTATGATGGCATATGTTAAACATGCACTGTCCTACTCTCTCTGATATAGCTAGCACTATCTCACATCATCACAAGCCTCCCTATGAAACTGTACACCACTGTGCTTAAATGAAGATTCATATAATAGTTGAACCTCTTACTCAGGATTAGTAGTTCAAATGTCATTCAGGCCATGGAAGAGTGGATCAGCTTATTTCTTGTTTCTGCACAGATACTGGATGGGTTACAGGAGTTGATTAGCATGACCTACATGTGTTTTGTGAAGCTGGAGAAGGTATATGACCACATAACCTGAAATGTGAAAAGTGCTGGAATACTGTGGAGTCCCAGAGCTGCTGCTGCAATCACAATTCAGTCCCTCTATTTATGAAGAAATGTGTCCTCATTCTCTGAGTTAACATAAATGCATTCAAAGTGGGTTCAGGATTCTCTCTCAAGGATGTCTCTTGTCTCACCTCCTGTTTGTGATTTTTATAGATAGCATTTCAAGGCACAGTCATGGTCTGTAGAGCATTTAGTTTGGAGACATGACTGTAACACCTTTGTTGCTTACAGATACTGTCTCCTTGGCCTCAACTTACTTTGGGTCCTAATGTACCCAAGCACTTCACTGCTTAGTCTGAAGTGATTCAGATGGAAATTAGCACTTCCAGGTCAGAGATCAGTTCACTTCTTAGTCTGAAGTGATTCAGATGGAAATTAGCACTTTCAGGTCAGAGATAAAGATCTTCTCACAGAAGAGTGAATTGCTTTCTGCAGGTAAGAGAGGAACAGATATACTTAGTGAAGAAGTTTAATTATCTTGGGGTTTCTTCATGTCAAAGGGTAGGGGAGATCAGGAGAAAAATCAGTGGGTGGGTGCAACTGTGTCATTGCTGCTTATGTTGGACTGTAGTGATAAAGTGTCCCCATCCTGGGGTAATAACCTTGGGGTGGTAACCAAAAAGATGTCGTCATGGATATAAGCGGCAAAAATCAGGTTTCTTCACAGGGTAGATGAGCATCAAAAATCCATCAGTGATGTATAAGTGTTAGCTGTAACTAATCTTGGTTAATTAAAACTGTAGACTATATCCATTCTTTTTCAAACCAAGACAAAACCTCAGTCAACATAGCATAAGACTGTCCCATAGATTTTTCAGTCTTTGTTAATAGCAGCCAATATGCATTCTCTACAGCAAAATACTTAAAAAAACAGTTTAAAATGCCACCTTATCCTTCATACAGTTCACACAGCTACTTCCCTCTTCCCAATGGGTAAAATAGTGACTATTAAATTAAACCCACAGACCTTATCTTCCACTTTTGCCAATTTAAGTTCAATCAACAATGGTTCTCTGTATATTCTTGCTAATTTATCCATCAGTTTGTGCCTCTACTATTTCAAAGGCAAAATGGTGACTCATTGATCCTAACTAAACTCAAGATCCTCAGCCTCCTCCAGTGCCAAGTGATTCAAATATTTTGTCAGTTTGAGACTAAGTAATTGAAATCCATACAGAAAAGTCTCTGGTGATATATCCATACTTGTATTCCAATTTTTGACTTCTCACCTCAACTACACAGTCCTCAGACAATACTTAAACCACACTGTTGCCTGAATTCCCAGTCATCTCATCAACTATTGCTTCTCCTTACACATCAGCTCAACTACTGCCCCTCTTTACACCTTGACTACTGCCCCTCCTTACACTTCAGCTCAACTACTGCCCCTCCTTATACCTCAACTCATCAGCTACTGCCCCTCCTTATACCTCAACTCATCAGCTACTGCTGCTCCTTACATCTCAACTTGTCAGTTACTGTCTCTTGTTACACATTGACAAAGCACAGTCATTGACTAGATGGCTAAATGACATAACCTGTCAAGAACCTACACACACACACACACACACACACACACACACACACACACACACACAAACACTATCACTTACAAACTCACCCCACACAGCATTTTACATCCACAAAACTTAGCATATAACTACATACACATTTCTAAAATGTAGGTAAGACCCCTACCACCACCACCACCATGGGAGGGGCAAGCCCCCACTCCCCAAACCTTAGACAACTAACTTCAATTTTGCATTTACCTTTGGGTAAGTGCAGCTCAGGACACAGAGTCACCAAAACTCCCATCTCACCCATATCACACCTTTTACTGAATGCACACCTTTTACACAATGCAAATCAAATTCATGAGAACAGAGTATACATAGAAAACTAGCAGAAGCAAATGATTTACAATATATAAACCATTAAAAGCAAACTATTTATAATATATATATATATATATATATATATATATATATATATATATATATATATATATATATATATGATGTACATTCCGAGATTCACATTTCAGGATATGTCATGCTGTTGATAGGTTATGCTAGGTGATGGCAGACTGGTGAGTTTAACAATTGTCTCTCAAGCATGTACAGGCATTTTCCTTGTGCAAGTGTTCTAAGAAAGCTCTTTTGAACTCAGTGAGACATTCCAGACCCCTAAATTCAGTTGGGGGTCCATTCCGTAATGTAAGGACAACATTATTTCAGTCACTCCAACAAATAAAACCCATGCAACAGTAGACCATTGACCACTGGTCAAATCACAACCATTACAGATACTTATTACACACCTACAACAAGCATACTACAACTCCTATATGTGCACACACACACACACACACACACACACACACACACACACACACACACACACACACACACACACACACATGCACAACAAGTTTTGATCAGTTTTCCATCAAGAAACACATAATAAGAAAAACAGCTGATCAAATAACCGCATGAAGTGTTTTAATAATTTAGTGTTTTTGTCTGTTGCATGGACTTCAATAGAACTAATTATATCACCATTAACAACCAATAAATATATTCCACACATTAGAACATGATCACATCATATGACCCCTGTCCTATGAGGAAATATTATACATAAAAATACACTTCATTTTGTAAAACACACCTGTCCAAAAATGTAATGATTTTTAAAATATTTCATAAATTGCCTTTTAATAAAAACATCTAAAACATCTCTAATAACAAATGTAAAAACAGGACCTATCTGTATTTCATAACTTTGCTGCCTTCATTTTTAATAAACAGCAATAGATACAGATAGCATTGTTAATACCTGGTGTTTGCATTGCATTTAATCAAAGCTGCTGCATCATCTTTTTGTTTTCCACTCTAGAGCTTGTTCATAGATTAGTACTAGGCTAAGTGTCCTTGTGGGCCATTTTAAGCCTAGCCAATTACCCCATGTGAGAATCAAACCCTGCACCTTGTGCCTGTAAGGTAAACACCTTAACCATTAAGGCAACTTTCCACTTCTATTGTCCTACTTGACTCATAGATGCCTGTTACTTTTTTGCAAAACAAGAATATAAACTTATTAAAACTGTCACATATTAAGTTACGTTTACTCAAGGTGTTGATATTAAACTTCCTCTTGATGTCACTTATTTCTTCACTTATTTTTGAGTTCAACAACTTCTTCATTTCCTGAACCTAAAATGCATCACAGGAAAGGCATGAAGCAATTTGCTCTATTTCAGTGGCGTGATCATCAAACCTTCTTTGAAATGGTATTGCTTTAGGGTACTCATTTAGTGTAATGTTTATTTAAAATTTGTTTACCAGGAAAGTCCGACTTGGAAGAAAGCCAATTTTCTGCAGAGGCCTGGGGAGAAATGCTCCAAACGTATATCTTTGAAACGTGGGAGAAAACCCACGTGAATGCATGGAGGACATGCAGACTCCACACAGAAGGCACTCCATCTGAGAATCGATCTGGAGAACTTCTGCTTGTGAGGCAACAGCGCTACCGCTGCACGACTGTGCCATCCACGTTGATGGAATCATTTATAAATGTGCAGTATTTTCAATACCCATATTTTCCTCATAGATCTACAGTGTTACCCAGATTATTGAGATGTTAGAAAAGCAATCAATGGCGGAGCATTTCAGCAAGGTAAAAAGAGTGGCAAATGCTATGTTTCCTCTGAGAAATGCTTTCTGTATTCAAAAAGCAAAGTTAAGCACCTTCATGGCATTTGCAGGGAGAATTGCTGCTACTTGTAAATGAGGAAACTCTTATTTATTTAAAGTACAACCTATGATTATTGCAATATGTTATTAAGGGAGAGCAGTCACAACATGCTTATCACTATGTTAAATATATAGGAAGAAAAGTTGTCTCCCAAATAGCTTTATCATGGCCAGTGCATGATTCAGCAAGAGAAGCAGTCACCAGATGACATATAAGAGTGGCCAACATGCAACTCAGGTGGACTTCTTCATAGTAAGGAAAAGGTATTAGGGTAGCATTAGTATTGCAAAATTATCCCTAGTGGAACAGGTAACCCACAGCATTAACCACTTGTTGCCACAATTAGCTGTGAGCACTAGTCAGAGAAGGCTGTAAGGTCAACACTGACCAGGCAGAAGACCTGGACGTTGACTGGAGAGAAAACACAAGAGTTCAAGGAGATACTCCGGGCTCTAGCACCTCTGGAAAAAAGGAAATTAGTGGAGTTGAAGAAGAATGGCAGCACCTCAAAACAGCATGTGTGAGGGCTATAGAACAGATATGCAGACTAGTCAGGTATGGAAATAAAGTACATAAGGAAAGCTGGTGGTGGAATACAAAAGTCCAGGAAATCACAGAAAGAAAGGAGTGCAGAAAAAACGTGGGAGATAGAAAAGGCAGAGTAGGAATAGTGGCCGCTAACAAAGAGGATAAGAAAGGAGTTGCAATAGCAAAGAACAAGACAGCAGAGGCACTCTACCTGCTTCTGGAAGGTGACTCAGGAGATGGCACATGTTGAAAGGCAAAGACAAAAAGATAAAGAAAATAGTCAGACACCCTCCATAAGGGATGCCAGCAGCAACCTGCTCACCAGCCCACAGGACATCAAAGGCAGCTGGAAGGAGCAACAACCTGCTGTCCAGTCCACAGGACATGAAAGGGAGATGGAAGGAGCAGCAACCTGCTCACCAGTCCACAGGACATCAAAGGGAGATGGAAGGAGCAACAACCTGCTGTCCAGTCCACAGGACATCAAAGGCAGCTGGAAGGAGCAACAACCTGCTGTCCAGTCCACAGGACATCAAAGGCAGCTGGAAGGAGCAACAACCTGCTGTCCAGTCCACAGGACATCAAAGGGAGATGGAAGGAGCAGCAACCTGCTGTCCAGTCCACAGGACATCAAAGGGAGATGGAAGGAGCAGCAACCTGCTCACCAGTCCACAGGACATCAAAGGCAGCTTGAAGACGTACTTGCAGCAGCTTCTGAATGAAGAAAACCCCACAGAAGCTGTACTGCCCCAGACACAGCCTATGATGAGAGGAGAGGAGCAGGCCATCCTAGAAGAAATACGAATAGCACTAAGGAAAATGAAGACAGAGAAAGCATCAGGGTCAGACAAGGTCAGAGATCTGATAATGATGCTGGGTATGATAGGGAATGGATGGCTTCTGAGGGTACTCATAGCAGTGTGGAGAGATATGCATATCCCAGGTGACTGGACAATAAGTATACGTGTGCCAGTGTCTAAGACCAAAGGGGACATCCAAAACTGTGGGCAGTACAAAAGTATCAGACTTGTCACACTACCTGAATGTTCTGGAAAGATTAATTGGTAAACTGATATGCAGAGTACTAGAAGGTAAGATGAGAGTTGAGCAATTCAGACTAAGATCAGGATGCAGCACAACTGACCGAATGTTTGCAGTGAGACAGATAACTGAGATAAAGATAGAAATGAGGAAAGAGTCCAACTGGACATTCCTAAATTTAGAGAAAGCATATGGCAAGGTCCCAAGAAAGCAAAAAAGCAGTCTTTCTGTGGTATGAAGTCCCAGAATGATTGGTAGAATTAGTGCAGACTATGTACAAAGACCCAGTGACACAAGTATGACCAATGGTCAGTCTCTCAGAGGGGTTCCAAGTGGGCGGGAGCATGCATCAAGGTCCATCTCTGAGCCCACTGTTGCTCATACTGGTGATAGATTTCATTAGCAAGCAGATCAGAGGGGACAGATCGACAAAGTTGCTGTATGCAGATGATATGGCATTACAGGCAGACTTTGAGCAAGAACTTCAGCAAAGCATGGGGGAATGGAATGCAAAACCAAAGGCAAATGGAATGAAACTGAGTACAGAAGGGAGAATGGCACAATGGGTAAGGTGTTTACATTACAGACGCGAGGTGCAGGGTTTGATTCTCACATGGGGTAATTGGCTAGGCTTGAAATGGCCCACCAAAGACAGTTAACCTAGTACTAAGCTATGAACCTATAAACCTATGTAATGGCATTAAATGAGGGAAATTAGAAAAGGCTGAGAATTGAGATAGCAGGGAAAACAGTGGAACAGATTAGCAGATTTAAGTATCTGGGAGAGGTGAGTGAGGAGAAGAGAAGTCTGAATGAGGAGGTCAAAGCTATAATCAGAGGGGATGCGGACAACTGGCATAGAGTGTCAGGGTGTAGTGTATGACAGAAGAATGCCAAAGAAACTCAAAAAGTAAGGCATACAAAACAGTGGTGTGACCAGTTCTTTTGTATGGTAAAGAAACCTGGGCAGTAAAGGCACAGTAGTTTAGCAAGCTAGAGGTGATGGAGATGAAGTGCCTAAGATGGGTGGTAGGATACACAGCATGGGACAGATGAAGAAATGAGGACACTGGAGCAGATGTCAGAGTAGTTCCAAGGCTTCATTCCAGCAGAGTGGAGAACTGCCATTGTCATCCCCTTGCACAAATATGGTGCCACTACTGACCCTAGAAACTATTGCCCCATTAGCTTGACAAGTCTGATCTGTAAAGCCATGAAGCATATTATTATGGATCTCATAAACAAGGACATAGGCAATCTCCAAGCACTTGACCCCACCCAGTTCAGATTCTTTGAGACTGTGTCCAAGGCCCTGGATGAGGGAAAGTCAGTATATACAGCTTACCTTGACTTGGCCAAGGCCTTTGAACAATCCCCCACTCGGGCATCATTGAAAAGCTAACACTACTTGGAGTAAATCCCTATCTCATCAGGTGGGTGGCCAA
Organism: Protopterus annectens; assembly: GCF_019279795.1. NCBI lineage: Eukaryota > Metazoa > Chordata > Ceratodontiformes > Protopteridae > Protopterus > Protopterus annectens. The sequence goes on along the minus strand of NC_056745.1, from coordinate 149,998,865 downwards.
ATGGCTCACCGATAAGACACGCAAGGTCAAAATAGGTGCCTCCACCTCTGACAGCAGACCTGTCACTAGTGTTTCCCAGGGATCTGTCCTGGGACCCCTACTGTTTGGCATCTACTTCTCAGAGGTCCAGAGAAAGACAAAAGGCCTATGGCTGACCATGTTTGTGGATAACTGTAAGTTGGGTGCTGTCACTGACTCCCCAAATGATGTTAACATACTGCAAGAGGGTCTAACAGCAACAACTGACTGGTGCCAAAGTCATGGCCTTAAGTTAAACGCAAAAAATATATATTATCATACCATTTGGCAAAAACACAGCCCCTACTGATTACAACATCAACGGCAACCCCCTAAGCACACAACCTGTGGTGAGAGACCTCGGTACTCAGGTTGACAACAATCTCATATTCGACCATCAAATAGCAGCAGTGGTCAGAAAAGCCTTTTACTTGGTTCATCTCATAAGTAAAGGGATTACATCTAGAAAAAAGGAGGTTTTTACATCTCTGTACTCCTCCCTCATTAGGCCAATAATTGAGTATAATGGTATGTACCTCTCCAAACACCTGCACCAACTGGAAAGGTCACATAAATACCTCACAAAGAGAATCCATGGCCTCCAACACCTGCCCTATGTGGACAGGCTCAAATCACTATCACTCTACTCGGTATCATACAGATTGCTCAGAGGTGATCTGTGCCTCGCCTACAAGGTAATATCAGGCTCTGCCTTACTAGAGATGCTTCATAGCTGTAAGTCTAACTCCTCATGCATTGCCCACTCAGAAGGGCTAAATCTAATATGTGACATCAACAAAACGTACTGGAGAGAGAGGTTTGTCTCCCAGAAGCTGCCCCATCTCTGGAATAGACTTTCCATACATGTCAAACAGAGTACCTCGCTGATCCTCTTTAAGAGCATACTTGATGAGTGGATGGGAAACCACAAATTTGTCCCAGGGGTTCCACCTGTGTCCCTCATTGACAGGCGTGACAGATGCTGACTGAGGTTTCTTTTTTGGGGATAAACTCTTGGCTAAGCTTGTAAGGGCCCCAGGGCCATCAGCCTAGTAATTTCCTATGATCCTATGAATTGCAGAGAACGTCAAATAGAACACATTATGATTCTTCAGGCACATGTGCAGAAAAGCATCTAGTGAAGAAGATTTGGGACAGACAGGAGGGCATCCAGCAAAGAGATAAATGGATTGTGTGAGAGAAGATCTGCAACAGTCAGGTATGAGTGTCGAAGAAAGCAAGATAGTAGCATTGGACTGAGAGAGATGGTGACAGTTTACATGAATTCCAGAGCCCATGTAGAACATGAGGAGAAAGGGAATGATGATAATATAAACAGAATACGAACCTCTTTTCCACTGGCTGTTGACTGCCCACCAGAAAAGCTTAGATTCATATGCAATAAACTATTATTATTATGCGAAGATAAACTTGTGTATTTGTCTTTAAACCAGCAATCACCAATTAAGTCCCTCTGTGGCTGTCTTCACATATTATTCAGATAAATTTGCTAGAATATTTTGAACACTACAACATTTCAAATGTTTTCAGAGACATTATCTTATAGGTTTACTATTAGCACTTCGAATCTGCATTGGTTGACCGTTTAAAATGTCAACTCTAAATGTGGAATTCGGAATGCCGAAAAGTAAACCAAACCGAAAATGAATACATTGACAACCATGGTTCGATGTATTCCACATAGCAGGAGGTGACGTCACTCACCTCCTGCTATGCACATTAATGTACCGTTAGACTGTACAATCAATAGTACTTTAATTCTACTGTTTTGCAGGGGGGGGGTTATTCCCCCTGTGCCCCCCATGTGGGGTGCTGCCCTTCCCACACCCCCTGCACAATATACCAACTCCGAGATCGCACTTCAGTGAGGAAATGGGTTAATTCCCTGTACCACACCCAAACGCTCAACTTACCCTACTCATTCGCTGTAGTGTAGTCAATCAATTTGGGTTTAACAGTCTGACAACTTGAAAACTGCAAGTCAACCATATGCCAATAAACCGATGCAGTTTCGAGGTTTTCAGTGTAAACCAATCTTATATTGCTGGGTACTATTAATAATCTTACATGTTCAGTTGAGTAATCAGTCTTTTAAATTAGTTTCACAATATGTATGTATATTTCACGTTTCTTCAGACTGGAAAATGTACTATCTGAATCATGTCATTAGTGTGTTATTAAATGAAACTATATTTATGTCATTTAGTATATTATATCAAAATCTGCATGTCCTGTTCTGACAGATGTGTAGATATATCAGATTCTGCTATGTTCCTTTTGTTGCACCCAGTCAATTGCTCCCTGAAGCCCCACTTTGCTTTGAATTCACTAGTCTCATTTTGGAAAAGATTTTTTTTCTGGAATACAGAAAGTTTAAAGATCATGTGGAAACATACCTCTCAACACATCAGTTTTCAAAATCATAGCAAGGGACCACCAAACATCAAAGCAGAAGGTCCAAAATCATAGCACTTAAAAATTACTTCTTCATACATTTCAGCCCAAGGGGTGGGGGGATAGAATGTGTAAATTTGGTCTCTTTGGGTACACCTTTTATAAAATTAGGACTTTTTTGGTACTAACCAATATAAACCTACATCGATATATCAGAAAAATGTATCCTTACATCTGTCTGATTGTGATTAAATGAAAGAAATACATATATAATAGCCACAATAATTATTTTCTTTCAGATCATTGCTATCAGATGCATACAGTATGTGAACACACACACACACACACACACACACACACACACACACACACACACACACACACACACACACACACACACACACACACACACACAGATAGCCTCAAAATCATATTTTATCTCAGTGTTATTGGGACACACAGAGACACAGCTAGTATGGGGTAAGGGGGCAGACACCCTGGGTGCAGTGTTAGATGGTGCAATCAGCAGATCCCAGTCTGGCTTCAGTGCAATACCGGCACTGAATATCTGTATTGCACTTGCAGTCTGGAATGAACTGCTATTGTGCTTTGTGTCTTCAGTGCACTACTAGCATTCAAAAATGAATGCCGGTATTGCATTTTGCCTGTATGGTAAAAAAAAAAAAAAAAAAAAAACTGAAGCACTGTAGCAGTCCTTGTGTAGCATAAATTGTAGAAGTTGCTTGCTACAAATGTAGCAAACAGTTTGCTACAGTTTAAAATAAGAGAAGAGGTTTTTTTTGTTTATTCCTTCCCCTCAACTTAAAGTTGAAATAGGGTACCAGATCGGAGGATGATACTGCGTGCAAGAATAGCTAGCTATACCTCTGGAGATATACACAGCCCAAAGTTATAAACTAACCCTAAACACACACACACACACACACACACACACACACACACACACACACACACACACACACACACATACATACACATGCACGCACACACACACACACACACACACACACACACACACACACACACACATATATATATATATATATATATATATATATATATATATATATGTAGACATACGCATACACTAACTTCAACTTCAGTTGCTTGCATAACCCAAACACATTTTCTTCTGAGGCATACTTAAAAACTGCAGAATTACTTTCAACATTTTATATCCACAACAGCAAATTTTGTGTCACAGCTCTCAACTTCTTAGGGTAAAATTTAGGGACAAAGCCAAGAATAATGAGGGACAAAGCCAAGAATAATGAGGGACAAAGGCATAAAATTAGTGACAGAGTTTAAATTTTGCTTTCATATACTTAAAAGGGGTATACATACCATCGTTCAAATGTTTAAGTTATCGGAGGGTAAAAAAGGCAGCATGTGTGATCAAAAGTCAGCTGATTACACATACAAGATATTTAAGAGTATGTCAGATTGTAATACAGTGAAGTTTAGGGAATTTGCCTTTACCCCACTGTAGTGTGATCTCGGAGTTGATATCCATAATTAGCAGGGGGTGTGGGGGGTGCAGGGGGCTTGTTCCCCCTGCAAAAATGTGTTTTGTGTTTTAAAGTTTGTTTTTTTTTTTTTTGCATGTCTGAGCAGTTGTGTTTAACTAGTTAACATTGGTTGACTAAGTAATATATATCTTTACAATAGGGTTTGCTTTAGCATGTACTTTCCAAATAGAACAAAGTTTTAAACTCAAATGTCTGTCGTTATTTAGTGTCTGCAATCCTCACCGGTTTACGAGAAAACAGAATTTACAAGTAATCAACCAAAACAGGACAGTGTATCAATATATTAGGTTGTTTTAATTATTGATTCAAGGTTCCATGTAACAGCTAGCAGCAGCAATGTCTCCAGTCCAGAGTAATACAGATATTAAGTCAGTAGGATAGCAGAAGAAAAAGTGAAGCAGCCACATAGGATTAAGGAAAAAAAAGCCAAACAGTAAATAATAACAGCAAAGCAGCAAATCTTTAGTTACTGACTCAAGTAACAGGCATGTGGTGGTCTGGTAGTGCCTGGCAGACAGCCGTGGGAACGACTTCAGTCAGTTCACTCTACAGAACACAAGCAAAGGGACCCTGAATTAAAAAAAAGTCCCACACTACAGTATCAGCAAACTGACAGATCTTCAGACTCAGCAGCAGCTGTTGAGGGGATGGGACCACTGGTACTGCTGGTTCCGCTGGTATTGCCCGTACAGCAGGCAGGCTGATGCTGTCAGTGGCAACTACAGGCAACAATTGTCTGGCAACTCCAGCCCAGCCCATGCTAGAGACAACTACAGAACTCAAACCACAAAAACAGAGGACAGAGAAAGTACCACCTGGAAATCGCTGTTTCGCCTCATATATTGTATTCTCTTGTAATAATATTTTATATATTTTTTAATTTCTATTTCAGAATGTAATGATGTGATTTGTTACATATATACCTCATGTTATGTGTTTATACATATATAAGGCATTTGATATGGTAAATCACCAGATGCTTATAAATATCCTCAAATCCGTGTCACTAGATGCACTAGCTATAAAATGGTTCCAGTCCTACTTAGATAACAGACAACAGGCTGTACTTTGGCATAACATTCTATCTACCCATCTGCCCATTAACATTGGTGTTCCTCAAGGGTGCATATTAGCACCTCTCCTGTTTTCTATATTTATCAACGACCTTCACCTAGCAATCCCCCAAGCTACATGCATACAATATGCAGATGATTCCACACTTATATGCTCAGCTGCATCTATATCTGAACTTCACTCCCTTACCCAAAATGTGTTTAACACAGTTGAACAATGGTTTACACAGTGCTGTCTCCTTCTGAACCCCCAAACAACTAAACTTCTCCTTTTTATTCCTACTTAAGTCCCCCCAATAGACTTCACAGTAACATCCAATAATGGTACTCTGATATCCCCAGATCCAACTACCAAACTACTAGGTATCACCATAGATAACAACCTTAACTTCGACACCCATATTAACAATACTCTAAAATCTGTTAATAGAAAACTAGGCTCTCTCTACAGGATCAAACCCTTCCTCTCTCCTGCAGCTAGAATAACTATTGCTCACACCCATCTAGTTTCTACTCTCCTTTATGCCTCACCCATATATACTAATCTCTCTAAAAACAACCTTAATAAAATGGAAAACTCCTACAATAACATAGCCAGATTTGCTACAGGTAACCCTTTCAGAACCCACCACTGTTTTAATCTAAATCAACTAGGATGGCTTGAATTACAAAATCAGCTTAAATTCCACCAACTGACCATTGCCCATAAAACCCTTTACCAACATACCAATACCCCTATACTGTCTACCCTTATTACCCCCTACAACAATCTAAAGACCTTATGATCATTACATAAACTGTAAATATTTGTAAATCAAACAACAGGGCTGGGGACTCTCTTTTCTCTAATACTGTTGGAAAATCCTGGAACCTTCTTCCTAATGAACTTTCCTCTCTTCCCTCTATATCTTTCTTTAAAACCAAATTGAAACTTTTCCTCAGAACACACTGGTTGTGCCCCTGTACTAAACCTGACTGATCAACTAGCTCTTCTTACTTGGTTCAACCTACCCTCCTCTTCTCAGTAATCAAGTTCCTTTTCTTAATAACAACTGACCTCGTCCTTCTATACTATTATTTACATCCTCAGAATCTCATTAAGGAGACTACTTTTACTAATATATTGTATAGTTCAGCTCCTACTTTTTCTTTATGGCTACTTGTATACTAATATATTGTATAATTCTGCTGCCATCTTTTTCTTTATGATGTATTACAATTACATTTTGTATTGTACTAATTGTATCTGTATATTTTGCACTATGTTATGAACGAATGACCTCCCTGATTATTCTCTGTACTGCACCTGCAATGTTCATTGTATACATTCATTTTTGTATATGTGATTTTATTTTGTTTCCTCAGAGCTTATCTCCCCGGGCCTCTACTGAAAATGGAGATATATCCAGTTTGACTAGCCCGGTCAACAAATGTAAAATAAATGTAAAATAAATAAATAAATAAATAATGCAGTAGATCACTTTGTTTATGTTGTTATCTTTTATAAGTTTGTAAATTATCCGGTGCTTTTCTCCTCGGGTCTCCACTGAAAATGGACCTCTGGCTCAGTTGGACTAACCCTGTTAACAAATGTCAGATAAATAAATAAATATCACATAATGCCAGAGGACTGATTACTTCTCACTTCATTGTTTTAATCCAGTGAGTCCAGTTGGGAAGACCTTACTCTACCGGCTTTTGAAAAGGACTGTGGGTTGTCTTACAGGACTGCTCTTCCATCTGCATTGTGCTACTGGTTCTTTCAAATGGACCCACTAGGCAATGCATCTAGAGGTCGGCACAGTGACTGACTCTGTCTCCATTGTCTTTATTATGACTTGGACAAGCTCCTCTCTCACTGGCTGTCCAACTGAGCCAACAAAAGAACACAAATCGGAGCTGTTAAAGGACCAATTGGAACAGTACAGCGAATAGCAAAAAGATGATAAAATTGAAATGCTCCCCTGAATGCAGAGCAGTTGAGAGTTGTGTGTACAGAGTTTTTTAACAGTTATTTTTGGTGAAATTATGCTCTCATTATATAAAATGGACTTTCTGATTCTAAAAATATGTAGATTTTATTTTAATTACATCACTGGAGTTATATTTGTTGACTACAGTAAAACTACAAATGACTATATAATTTACAAATTTCTCTTTCAAGAAAAGGCACAAGCAACAACTTTTATTTAGACAAAAATCTTCAACAATAATTATTTCAGTTCACATTTTAACAATTCATTTGTATAATCACCTCCCAAAGGTTTCTCATTTGCTACTTGTATTATCTGAAAACAAAATGTCACTGTATCATCAGTTTCTAATGCATCCTTGATATATATACCTTTTGTTGCAATTATTTATATCCCTCGACATACATTCCATTTTTTCAAATGTAAAATTCACCAGATAAGCACACAGCAAAATAAACAAAACCCTCAGAGTTATATTTCTTAAATCCCAAAAGTGATAATACATTTTACCTTTTATTCAGCTTATGGCAGTTGTTTTAATAAATGTTACATTTCCCTGGATTAGTAAGTCTGTTACTGAGTAGCATGGCAGCTTCAGTTGTACCTGGAAGATGTATTATAAAGATTTCTTTTTTTATTTGAGTACACCAGTATGCTAATAAAATTCTGTTTACTGATTAGTAATGCTGTTGTATTGTTAGTGTCCCTGTACAAAAACTCAGGTCTACTCCCACATGCCTCTGAATCATACCATCTGATGTTCCAGTTTCAGCCTAAAATTGTCTTCTTCTACTCAGACTTCATTTTTATTAGAGCATTTATCAGCTGAGCACTGTACAAAGAGTAAATGAGAGAAAGACAAAGAAAACAACAAAAGAAATAAGTAGAAATAAGAGAAAAAGAAACAAAAAGCAGTGCACGTACAAGTCAAAATATGAAAGAGCGATTTGAAAATTAAACTCACAACAAAATGGAGTCCAGTTAAGTCAACAAAGAAAGCAAGCACTGGAAAATTAACAACTGTTTTAGAAGAAACAGTACTGACAGCACACATCCAAAAAAAATAAAATTATATTAAAAGCAGAGCCACAAAATCCAGTCCAGTATGACAGGACTAATGCCAAAAAAATACTGCATTCCATTCAAAGACCAGATATACTCAGATCCAGATCGACTCATCTTCAAATAACAGCAAATGAACATAAGTAAAGACTAGGTGAATTCATCTGAAGACTGCAAGTTAATTCATTTCACGATGAAAGGGCTGTCTCACCCAATTCAGCAACAAACCAAATCCCTCCACTACAATGTCAGATGAGGGCAGAAATGAATGTCAAGTCTGCATACAAGTCATCTACAGCAATTCATGGCCACTTCTTGAATCAATGTTGATATCCCCCACCATCCACAATGTCCACTCTATTCTATGTTCATCCACCAAATAATCATGGTGGATCAACTGGCAACCATCAAAGGCACCATAGTCTTCTCCAACATAACACCGATCAAGAGTTAAGGAGATCAAACATCCTAAACATAGTACCTTAATATTGCATGCCAGAACCCCCCCCCCACTGAAAATGGAAAATAATTAAATAATTAAAATAATAACACACTTTGTAAAAAATATATATAAAACTAGAGATGGAGAGTATGGGCTAGACAGTTACCTTCTGTCATCTTTCACATCTGAATATACATCCTTAAATACAAAATGGTAGTGTGATTGAAAAGTACGATTTCTATTCTTCATCTTTTTTAATTTATTATTCACACCTTTCTCATGCTTACTTATGATTACTGACTTTGCTAGTACTTTGAACATCGTACTCACCAACTATAGTATTACCACATTACAGATATGGGACAAACTGTAATGGCACAATCTAATGATGTCATCATTCATTATATTTTAAATGCTAGTGGGTTTGCTGGAGCATGTTTGATGTCTGATATAGAAAAAAAGAGTTTTATCCATTTTGTTATATTACTGAATTACCGACAAGGATGGACAGGATTAGGAATAAGTATATTAGAGGGTCAGCCCAGGTTGGAAGGTTTGGAGACAAAGCCAGAGAGGCAAGATTACGTTGGTTTGGACATGTGCTGAGGAAGGATGCAGAGTATATTGGGAAAAAGATGCTAAGGATAAAGCTACCAGGTAACAGGAAAAGAGGAAGGCCTAAGATAAGGTTTATGGATGTGGTGAGAGAGGACGTGCAGGTGGTTGGTGTGACAGCGCAAGATGCAGAGGACAGGAAGAAATGGAAACAGTTGATCTGCTGTGGCGACCACTAATGGGAGCAGCTGAAAGAAGAAGACTGAATTACTCATTCCTGTATTGTTTGGTCAGTTATTATTTTAGCTGAACCAGACTGTGATGGTAAAATAAGAGCTGAGTCATAGGATGAAACTGTCAATTTACTGGTCAGTCTATGTCTCCATATCCACCTGTGGTTACAAGCTTTGGGCAGTGACTATATAGATGACATTATCCATATGTGTAGTAGAAATGAGGTTCCTTCACAGGGTTGCTGAGCTCAGTCTCCATGATGACAACAACAAGATTGCAGTGGTCCAGAAGGCACTTGGATTAGAGCTATTACTCCTCTGAGTTGAGATGATGGAGTTAAGGTGGCTTGGGCATTTTGTAAGAATGTCCCTGGTGCCTCCCATCAGAGGTATGCCAGGCATGACACACATGGGAGGAAGCCCATGGAGACTAAACCAACTGAAGAGGTCATAAGTCATAGCTTGTTTGGGAACACCTGGTGACCCTACAGGAACAGCTGGAGGCTGCTGGGGATAGGGAAGTCTGGTCTGTCCTAATCAATTTGTTGCCATCACAATCCTCACCAAGACGTGGTTTAAAACATGGGTGAATGGCTGGAGTTTGTGTATGGAAGATAGACATTTCAAATAGCATGTATTGATGGGGAAAGTATGAATATGCTTTTATTAGATCAACATGATATGAGCATACCAGAGTCATAGTTCAATATTCGAAGCCACACACTCAGGTTATTCCCATATCTATGTTTAAAACAGTATATAGTATTATAATGAAGAAAAGAATATTCTCTTGTTTTCTGTTTGCAGGTCTTTCAGTATTCATGTTTTGTGCAATGGAAATTAACATAGAAACACAGGAACATAGATTCTAATGGAAGATGAGGCTCACATAACCCAAATATCTGGTCGTTACTCAATGGAAAAGCTACAGGTTATTTCCTGCCCCCAAGTTCTAAGCCCAGCCTTTTGCTTGTCCCATGCATTTCTAATGCTGTATCTGTTTTTGACTGTACAAGCTTTTAGGAATGTTGGCCTAACAATCTACTGATCTTTATGTGAAATAATATTCTCTAGTATCTCCCTTGAGTGACACTATTTGGACTCCAGGAACAGCCTACAGTTTCTTAAGCATTTTAATCTTTTTCTTGCTCTGCCTTGTTTTTTCAAATTATAGGTATTAAGTTTCTTCAGCCTTTGTTCATATATATGGCTAATGATACAGAACATATACAGTTTTGGTGCTGCCATCTGAACTGCCACTATCATGTATTTAATGTTACAGCGATGCGATGTTCAGGGCTGCACATGCACACGCTACGCACTAGTAGGAGGAGTTTTATAGCTGTTTATAAGGCTAAACAAAATGATGGTAGATTGAAATGGAATGATGTACCTCAAACCTTCTAAGGTTTGCATGATTAGCTGAGGAGATGATGCATTGCTCATTATCCTCTGAGGTGGTCTGGATGTTGATTTGTGGATGGCCCAACTCCTTATGTTTCCATGGGTGACTGACTTGGTTAATATTACATACCAGAGGTTTAGCCATACTGTTCTTAAGGTTGAAGTCTGAAATAGTGAACACTTATATGAGCAAATGCTTTTTCAGGCTGTGAATAACAGCAAATGCTCATATGAGCGAACATTGTTTTCAATGGAGTTTTGGCTGGCAGCCTTTTGTATGGGATGGTAATGCAGCAGGGTAAGGGAATCTGCCCTGCTGTTGTGTGATCTCAGAGTTAGTTTATATACTTAGCAGGGGGTGTGGGCAGTGCAGGCTCCCACATGAGGGGTGCACAGAAGTTTACTCCCATGTTTGGTATTGTGAGTGCTCAATGTTTGATGAGACACTCATCCTTAGATACAGGGAGCATAGAATAATCCAGTTTGCAAACTGTCTTCATAGGTACCTCAAGGCTGTAACAATGCCCTACCACCCATGAAAGTAAGTTGAATACAGTGAGATTTGCTACATAAATGCCATGCTCTGAATATCACATGGGCAATCTAGTAGCTTATGTTATTGTACTCACCATAGTATCACACCATGTGCATGATACTCATGTCAAATATGTCCTTTATCATGTATATGTAATTATATGTAGGTAACATATCACCAAACGTAGCATGATATACACCTATGCTATTTCTTGCCAAACGTGTGCATAGGAATATGCTAAGTTATATATGTATATATGTTCACTGCCTGTATCAATATATTCATGTACAGACAAGTGTGTGCGTGTGTGTGTGTCTGTGTGTCTGTGTGTCTGTGTGTATGTCATGGTTAGGGCTAAAGTGACATTGCACTTATGGGTGTTGTACTAGTATACACACATATGCATAGGTACCTATCATTTTTTAAGACTGGTGATCATTATATTGTCATTACTGCAGCTTACAGTTGTTTATCTCTGTGCATTACACTTGCATTGCATTGCTATGTCACAAGTTGTTTATACCTAATGAGATGTACACAGATCTTAATATAACAGTGAGATCCATGAATGTAGCAAGGCATGTAGTGCACTCACAATAAAATGTTTAACAAGCTCACCTGTGCTTAAGTGAAGGCCCATTATTATTGTTCAGTTACCATGGTGCATATTGAGATAATGCCCTAGGAATTATACCTATATGTGTATTGCATTGCCTTTAAATGACTGTATCTTACTACTAATCATTGCATTGAACAGGGCAATGCTTCAATGTTACATTTCTCTTCTGTTATATCACATATGAAGAGTAATTGCCAATGAGTTGATATTTTTTATGGACTGCATGTTTAGTTTAGAAAACCATAAGCACTGCAAGCAGTACTGATCCAGTAATTGTCTGCTGCATTTCTCAGCTGTCCTGTCCTATACTGGGTTCACATGGTGCATCACCATCACAGCGCTCTGCATGTCAGCCCTTTCCATGCATGCACATGTATTGCTGGGACTCTGTACTTATCCATGAACTTTTGTGAAAATTCCTTAATGTTCATAGCTGGACAAATGGTGAATCACCAAACATGTTGCTTGTGGACATAGTTTATGTTAGGCCATGTGCAGTCTTATAACATAGTGTCACTGCCTATATACCCTTCATCTCATACTTCACTGCAGATTGCAAACTGCCTACAGTATCCTTTCATTGATGTATGCCAACTGTTTACCGAGTATATTTTTGTACACCATAATGAATAGTCTATAATGGTTCCTCCTCCTCCAGTATATGCCAGATAGTGTGGCCACCTGATGTATCCATGTCCATTGTACCTATAGTTACCACATTCGGTATGGTACCATACTATGTTCATGCTGTGCAAAATTAAGGTCTCCAGTACAGACATCTGAACTGATATGTACATTCTTCATAGTGAAACTACAGTATGCATGCTTAGTGCAAGCTCAGGCATCTTGTATGTTGCTGCTTTTTGATGCAGTTTTCAGAACTGTGCCTGAACATGTGCACATGCATATTTGCTGTACCAACATTGCATCAGTCCAAATGCAAGTGTGCTGGTCATATGTAGCTGACACATTTCTTGGTATATGCCAGTGTATAATGCACATGTGACATGTCTGCACTACAGCATGTGTTCTGCTAAGCATGGAGAGACTTCATGGTAACCATGGCCTTGACATACTATGACAGATGTTATTCATAGCCCATCTTTGGTGTTGATATTTCCACCCTTCACAACATTGCATCTCATATGTTTTTTCTATTGGTGCATTCAGTAACATTTGTTGGCATGCTGGCAAATGCAAAGCATCACCACTTTCTATGAGTTGCTTCTTTCCCTACCTTCCCTGATCATGTGCTGTCTGTCTGCATTGTAATCCAATCATTCTGTGCTTTGCACCTTCATCTCCTTTTCCTGTCTTAAGTCCTCCTTGTTTTATACTCCTGTCCTCTCCTATTATTTTATACCATATACCAACAACTCACATACCCTCCTTCTCTCAAATAAAAGATGGTGTGGGTGTTATCCTGCTTCCCCGCTACCATTACTGCATTTCTATCTGTCCTATTCCTAGGGGTGTGTGCATTACCTGTATTCCCCATACATGCAACACTCGCCAAATACTTTTCGATCACTGCTGCATGCAGTGCTGGTGATGTGACTTGGTATGCCACATGTTTTTCTATAATATCCTTCATCATACCACTTCACAAAGGGGGTACATTATCCAAACTAATAAATTATAGACCCATTGCAATCTTTATAGGTTTTCTCCAAAGTTGTTTAGAAATGTATCCACATACAACTTATGCAACATATGACTATACATAACCTCCTCTCCAAGACCCATTGTGAGTTTACATCATAACCATAGCATTACTACTATGTATTCATGCCACATATAACTATACATAACCTCTTCTCCAAGACCCATTGTGGGTTTAGACCATAACCACAGCACTACTACTACGTCTCCATGCCACATTTAACTATACACAACCTCCTCTCCAAGACCCATTGTGGGTTTAGACCATACCCATAGCACTACTACTATGTATCCTTGCCACATATAACTATACATAACCTCCTCTCCAAGACCCATTGTGGGTTTAGACCATACCCATAGCACTACCACTATGTATCCTTGCCACATATAACTATACATAACTGCCTCTCCAAGACCCATTGTGGGTTTAGACCTAACCGTTGCACTACTACTGCATATCCATGCCACATATAACTATACATAACCTCCTCTCCAAGACCCATTGTGGGTTTAGACCATAACCATAACACTACTACTATGTATCCATGCCACATATAACTATGCATAACCTCCTCCCCAAGATCGATTGTGGATTTAGACCTAACCATAGCACTACTGCTACATATCCATGCCACATATAATTATACATAACCTCATCTCCAAGATCCATTGTGAGTTTACACCATAACCATAGCACTACTACTACATATCCATGCCACATATAACTATACATAATCTTCTCTCTAAGAGCCATTGTGGGTTTAGACCTAACCATACCACTACTACTACATATCCATGCCACGTATGACTAAACATAACTTCCTCTCTAAGATCCATTCTGGGTTTACACCATAACCATAGGACTACTACTACTACATATCCATGCCAAATATAACTATACATAACCTCCTCTCCAAGACCCGTTCTGGGTTTAGACCATAACCATAGCACTACCACTATGTATCCATGTCACATATAACTATACATAACCTCCTCTCCAAGACCCATTCTGGGTTTAGACCATAACCATAGCACTGCTACTGTGCTTCTCAAATTCATCAACCAAAACAGGAATAACAGCAACCTAGGCTTCTAATTTTTCCTTGCTCCAGCTAAAGCACTCAATACCATATTCTGCCAAAAGCTTTTTTCTGAACTAGGTATCCCAGGTCTCACGTCTTCCGCCCTCTACTAGTTCTACAACTATCTAGTCAATCACCAGCAGGAAGTTAAATGGCAATAAAATATCTCTCCAGTTCTTGCATTCTCTGTTGGCTTTCCTCAAGGGTCAACACTTGACTTACTCTTAATTGATATTTTCATTAATAAACTACACCCTTATCTACTCCGCTCCATCCATCACAAAATTACAAGAGATCACCCAACACTTTTTCACTTCCATTGAATTCTGGCTTAAAAACTCTAACTTACTTATCAGATCTTCTCCCCAAAAACTTACGTTATCCACGTCAAAACAATACCTTAAACAAGCACATATTTCATATTACCTCAGGTAATAAGACTAAAATAGAAACTGCTAGCCGAACAAAACTACTTGGACTCATAATTTAAAAGAACCTTAAGTTTGATCATCATATACTTATTTCCATCAAGAAAACTCACCAAAAGCATAGCTTCCTCTGTAAGGTCAAGCAATACCTGACAGATACTGCTAGGATCACCTTAGAATCAACCTATTTGCTCCCTTCACTATTACATAGGTTCATAGGTTCATACTAGGTTATCTGCCCTAGGGCATTTATAAGCCTAGCCAGAGTGTGTTTGGCTTTCGCCACCCATTTTAAATTAATTTTGCTATGCCCTTTTTCGAGGTTAGTATACTGTGCCTCTGTCTAACAGTGACACAGAAGTGATACCTGGGGTAAACCTACGATCTCCCATCCACTCATCAAGATTCCTCTTGAAGAGAGTCAATGAGGGACTCTGCCTAACCTGGACTGGGATTTTATTCCAGAGTGTAGGGAGCCTCTGGGTTATGAATCTGTCCCTCCAGCATGTCCTATTTATTTCAGTGCTGAGGTTCAAGTCTCTCACGCGAGTAGCTCAATAGGACTTGGATTTTCTGAGGTGCAGCATGTCCATTAATTCCGGGTTGGACATGGCTTTATACGTCAGGCAAAGATCGCCTCTGAGCAGGCGGTATGCCACTGAGTAGAGCTGGAGTTTCTTTAACCGGGCAGCATATGGCATCTGTTTGAGCCCTTTGATCCTCTTGGTGAGATACTTTTGGGGTCTTTTCAGTTGCTGCAGGTGTCTGGTAAGGTACATCCCAAAAGGGGCATTGTACTCAATTATGGGCCTGATGAGGGATGAGTAAAGAGGCACGATGACCTCCACTGATCTAGATGTGAATCCCTTCATGATTAGGTGGGCTATATAAAATGTTTTTCTAACCACTTTGGCCACATGGTTGTCAAATGAGAGATTGCTATCAACTTGGGTCCCCAGGTCCCTAATTACTTCTTCTGTACTTAATGGATTACCAGTTATGTGGTAATTTGTGGGCACTTTGTTTTTGCCAAAGGGGATGACTATACACTTGTTGGCGTTTTAGCTTGAGGCCATGGCTCTGGCAGCAGTTGTCTGTTTCTATGAGGTCCTTTTGGAGAATGCTTGTGTCAGCTGGAGAGTCGATTATGGCGCCCAGTTTGCAGTCATCTGCGAACTTGGTCAGCCACACAGTCCTTCTGTGTTGGCCTGTACCTCCAAGAAATATATACCAAACAAGAGAGGTCCCAGGACTGAGCCTTGTGGGACACCACTTGTAACTGGTTTGGAGTCTGACATGGCTCCAGCAATTTTTACCATGTGGGTTCTGTCCTTGAGCCAGTTTGCAACCCATCTAGTGACATAGGGGTTTATATTTAAGCTGGTGAGCTTATCTACAATGCCCGAGTGGGGTATTGTATCGAAGGCTTTTGCGAGGTCCAGGTAGGCTGTGTGGACCACCTTCCCCTCGTCAATGGCCTTGATGACTGTTTCAAAGAAATTGACCAGGTTTAAGAGGCAGGATCTACCCTTAACAAAGCCAAACTGGGTAGGATCCAGTGTCTGTAGGTCCCCAATATCTTTATTTATGAGGTTCATGATGATCCTTTCTATAGCTTTGCAGACCAAGCTAGTCAGGCTTATGGGGCAATAGTTTCCAGGATCCGTTGAGGCACCACCTTTGTGGAGAGGGACCACTGTTGCTGTACGCCACTCTTTGGGTACATATCCTGTAATAAGGCTGAGATTGAACAGTAGTTTTATGTTTGGGTTTAGCTCTTCTTGGAGTTCATGTAGGACGCAGCCCGGGACACCGTCTGGTCCCATTGATCCTGTGTTTTTTGCTTTGGAGAGGGCGGCTCTTACCTGAGCATCTGAGATGTCAGGGGGGCAGCACTCTGCTGGGATAGATATTTGCCCTTTTGGTGGGGGAGAAGTTTGCGCTGAACCTGTCAGCTAGGATGTTGGCAATGTCTGTGGGTTTGATGTATTTTTTGTCATTTTGGACTAATTCTGAGCATATCTGGGAATTCCCACCCAGATTCCTAACATAACTAAAGAAAGCCTTGTGATTATCCTTAGTGTCCTGTGCAATTTTTCTCTCGAAGCTGGCCTTAGACGATTTTATGAGTGCCCGTAGTTTTTTGCTAATACTGATCAGAGATGCCTTCCCTTTTTGGGATTTTGCTCTATCATGTAGTAGCTTCCTCCTTCTATTGTATAGTTTGTTTATGGCTGGGGTCCACCAGACAGGACATCTGCCTTTGGAGGATTGGGTCTTGGTTTTATTTGGGATTGCATGATCCATGCATTCCTGAAGGTGTTCATAAAATGCGTTTATAAAGGATTCTGTGGTCTGGGCCGTATTTTCCACAGGCTGGGGGCTTTGAAGGATTCCACCTCGGTTTTGAGGAGTGTGAAATTTGCTTTAGAGAAGTTTTTCACTGTGGTTTTCTGGGCAGGGGGTGGGATCGGGATGTGAATATCCAGTGAGATTAGTTTATGATCTGATCTTACCAATGAGGGATACACTTCTGGTCTGGAGCATAGAGTCCCCATGTTGGTGATGATCAGGTCCAGTATGTTTTCCCCTCTTGTGGGAGTGGTAACAAGTTGTTCCATAGCATTTGAGTTTATAAATTCTAGGAACCTTTGGGCTAGGGTGTTGGAGCTAGAGTAATGCTCCCAGTCTATGTTTGGGTAGTTGAAGTCACCCAATATAATGGTGTTTGGAGAGACCTTCATATTTTCCAGTGTTCTCAGGAAGGCCGAGTGGGGTTCCTGGGTTTGGGAGGGTGGTCTGTAGCAGGCTATAAACTGGAAGTCAGTTTTACCCACTGTTAGTTGCACATGGATAGTATCTGATGCTTCGTGCTGTGCCACCAACCTGGAGGTGTGGGTATCTTTGACGAATATTGATACTCCCCCTCCTTTTGTGGTTTGGTCCAAGTTTTGGGGCCGAAAAGCATGGTATGAGGTATAACCTGGTAGTGCTGGGGTGCTCTCAGGAGCCTTGAACCAGGTTTTTGTTACTGCACAGATATTGATGTTCTCCATGCTAAGGAGAGTTTTGAGTGTGAATCTTGAATTTTTAGACTTCTGGCGTTGAGTAGCATTACTCTTAGTTTCTTATCCCTTGTGATACCTATAGAGGTGGGTTTGTCTTTGGAGCCTTGCCTAAAAAAGGCACTATGGGGGAAGCAAGATCCTTTGCCAATATTCGAAAGCCCAGGGGTGACAGGTGCAAGCCGTCCCTAGCGAAGCATCATGGCTTGTCAAGCTTGCCATCCCAGGCTGACAGGCAATGGATCCCCTTTGAATGACACCAGTACTTAAGCCAATTGTTGAAATTGATCATCTTGTCTTCATACTGTGGCATCATTCTTGGTGAGGGTAAGATGCTACTCAAGGTCAGGGTCATACCGGCCTGTGCTACATGTTCAGAGAGCTCCTCTATGTCTCTGTTCATGTAGTCCAGGGAAGTACGTCTCAGGTCATTCACACCAGCATGGACAATGACCGAGTCATATTTGTACTTGCCTTGGAGTGACCCGAGTGCTTGTGTTATGTGGCGGATCCTAGCGCCCGACAGGCAGCTCACCGTGACCTTCTCCTTGTTCAGCCTGGTGAGCAGGATGTCAGTGTGCCTGACGATAGAGTCTTCCCCATTCTTATAATCATCCATACTACCTATAGAACTACCTGTAGAACTAATCTGTAATTTTTCTACAAAAAGTTTGCACCCAACCCCCCTAACAAAACACATCACTGTGTTGTATTATAATAAGTCCTTGAAGTCCAACATCAGCTTACCTACATACAGATAATCACAGCTCCCTATATTCTTCCAATAAATGTCCAACATTGCAGAACTTTCTGCTCTACAGCTAGACAACTTTGTTCTAGCAAAAACACTCTTACTATGTATCAGTAAATCATTCAACACTGCTATGCCCATTATGTATCAAAGCTCTAAAACAAAATCCCTGCATACTTACAACAGACAGATAAAGGTTACAGGTTCAAAACATTCTTCACACAGGACTCAGTCCAGAACTGGCTCTGCTGTTCATTCCTATCTGACTAAGTCTTCTTCCAGATCTCTCTTTTAACAAACAGCTCTAACATCTCTCTGCTTTCCAACTCACCTACTGTATTTTTATAAAATCTCAGCTCTTAAAATGTCACATTCTTAGTGCCCCCCCCCATTCACTAACCATCCACTATATGCCTGTCATTCCTATCATTTCATCAGTCTGTTTTTCTTTCATTCTTAATATTAAATGAAATTACTACTATCTCTATATGCGGTCACTACCATCCAATAAAACACGCCCAGTTCCATTTCTTTAATTCTGTGTTTTCAGTACACTAAATCCCTTTATTTTCATGCAAAATATGGGGTCTATATCACTTCATAGAATGGCTATTCAGCAAATAGCCATTCATCGAACACCTATTAATTGAAGCCGCTCTTCAGCAAATGGAAAACTTTAAGCAGGAGAAACAAGCGGTTGTCCAATTGAGCGACCACAAAAAAACCTAAAATTTAAAACCTGCCAAGGTTGGGGACTATGTCCCGCACCCCCCTAACTAAACTAACTAAATATACCAACTCCTAGATTCCACTATAGTGGAGAAAAGGGCAAATTCCAGACTGTGGCCAACTGCTGGTTTGCCCTAGTTAAAATCCGCCATTTTATGAAGAACAGCTTTGATAAAAAGGTGTTCGACGAACGGCTATTCATTGAATAACCATTAGACAAAATATCATATAGACCCTAAAATATATACTGTTCATGTAAAATGTACTGCACATTTAAAATGTTTTACTTTTATGTAATATACATGATTTAATTATGGAACTTTTTTCCTTCCCTAAGCCTCTGCTGAAAATGGGATTTAGCCCAGCTGAACCTTTCTGGCCAATAAAGACAAATACATAAATAATTCTGTTTATTTTTTAACTGACCAGAGCTGATCAAAACCATCTATAGAGTAACTACTTGCAACATTTATATTTACATGTACATCTGTACACGGATATGCTCACAGCATTCATTATTTTCTAGCATTGCATATAGTCATTATTATTTTTTTACTTTTGTATTTGATTTTAAAACAATACTACTACTACTGTCTTTCGTCTTTTCCCAGTTAGGGGTCGCCACAGCAGAACTCCGGTTTGCTAACGATTGGCAGTAGATTTTTACGTGCTGGCTTGCCGGGCTTAATGCACAACCTTCAACGAAGGAACGCCCATTCACGCATGTCGACACACAGAAGACACTCTAACTTTGAATTGAACGTGCAATGTCTAACTGTGAGGCGACAACGCTACCGCAGCACCACCACCGCAGCTTAAACAAATCAATTATAAAGCAAGCAAATAACTATTTACATAAGTCCATAGCTGATCAATGCATCAAAGTTGTATAACAACAGCAATTAATATTTTTCTAGCAAGTCTTTAAGTTTAAGCCAAGATTTGTATGAATGTATAATATTAGAAGTTCTTATCTTTATACTATGCAATTCACCACTGTAAACAATTTTTGCCATACTAATAAATTCAACAGTAGAAAAGGTAACTTTTCTTTTCTAATTTTTAGTAATTACTTTTTTGGCTATAGCAAGAATAGATCAAAGAAGAAGCGTTTTGGGTTTTTGCAGTTATCTCAGGAATCAGAACATTAAATAAAACTACAGATTTTAAAATATTACACCTATCTGACCATAGAGCTTGAATAAAGTTATTAATTTCTTTCCAAAAAGGAAAACTGAATTCACATTCATAAACCATATGCATCCATTCAGCTATTATTTCAGAATCATATCTCCAGCATTTAATTCTATTTGATTTATAAATAATTATTTTAATTAAAAACACTTCACACAAAAATAAAATCACAAAAAGAAGAAGAAAACACGATCCCACTGGGGATTGGTATTGAGCGTTTTTGTTCTTTATTGTTTCTAAGAACTTCTTAAGAATGAAAAGAAGAAATGCAGTCACTCTCTTTTAAACAGGTGTAAAAGTCATAAACATTGAGTCAGCCACAAATCATGAACGATAAATCAAACAATTAAAACCAAGACACGTACAGTCTCTAATCAAATCCTTTGTAAAGGCGAAAAAGACCAATGGAAATAGTTATTAGACAAGTAACTAGTAACAAAGAATTTCCCTCATGCACGGTTACAGATCGAGTTAAATGTGTGATCAACACTGCTAAGACCTAAATGAAAATATCACCACTCAAGATGGCCAAGTGAGAAATACCTTCGGATAATTACAGCTAATTTCACACAGGCAAAAATCAGAAGTTTAGAATGCTGTTCAACCATCTAAATTGATATAAAAATCCATCATGTTACAATTGGTTGGCAGGTGTTCTGCTGCTTAATACACGAATAAAGTAAATGTCCGCTTCAAGGCATTTATAAAATAATAACATGTTTAAACTGTATTAGCCAAAATTTATCAGAAAATTCCCTTTAATGAAAAAAAGCAAATTTACAACATTTCCGGAGTTTAGACTGGGATATCCTATCATAAACATGTATTATCAGAGTCAGAGCCAATAAACACTTGCAAATTGACTTATTCTCCAACGGGAAAAGTATGCTGTTGGAAAAGTAAACTAATAAGGATTGTAATAAATATAGTACAAACATTGGAGTCACCTATGGGCATGAATGGTGGCGATGAGGTAATCTTATAAAAAATGTTTGACACTGCAAGAGGTTATATTAATAGTAAAGTTGCAGCTGGGGGATAGCAAAACCCTTGGGTCAAAAAATAAATGAGAACAGCGAGGAAGCCGTGACAGTCACTAAGATATCAAATCAACAACCAGCAGAACTGGAGGCTTAGCCAATAAAAAGGTTTAAACAATAGTCAACAGCCAATGAATAATGTTCACCTGTATAGAATGTCAGCTTCCTAACTCACGAAGACCAGTGTATGGATAATACAATTGTGCGGAATAAAGTGATGTAAAAATATATCCACGTATAAGATAGTGTGAAGATGCATGGTTGGCAAGGCAGAAACACACCTCAGAGACTGAAAATGCAGCCGACGATAAGGTAAGAAAATAGTTGTGATGTGAAAACGCCAGTTATAACCTTAATTGAGAAGCTAAACTGGGTTGTCAAATCAGAAAAGAGTGGACCTGGAATCTTGGCCAATACTGAAGTTCTGATTAGATTCAACCTGTATTGTGGCCAATACCAAACGACTGACTAAATTAACCTGTATTGAAAATAAACAAGCAATCACAGAAGAATGGTAATGAGAAAATTAAAATAAATTGAAAAATGAGCGCTGGGCAAAGAGACACCAAAAGGTGCAATTAGATAATAAATAAAACGGATTAAAATGCTGCGGAAGGTGGAAGGGAGAAATACTAATAGAGTAATAGCCATTACTGAAAAAAGTTGGGAACAGTGGAGAAACCAAGTTAGTAAATCAATACAGGATGAGTCCACTGAAAAAAGTAGCTGGGGAAGGACAGGAGTAATATAAACGTAATTGTATGGTGAACTTGACAGTTGGCAATGAAAAAATTATCGGCAGTAATCAACCCTAGAAATAACACTACTCGGGGACAGCAAGGAAGAAAGTGCCATGGGAAACTAGATAGTGCTTCTGGATCACCGTGAGAAGGAATACTTTGTCCAGTAGGCCCATCTGGTTAACACAAACACATTAGTTGCCCGGTTCAAAATTACTTTGGTAAAACGTGTACCATCTTTGCAGAAACACAGTTCTCCTCAGCCATGGAGAATGCAGGCCACCTTCTAATATTCCCTGTTAATAGTCCTCCTTTAACTTCCAAATAAGATATGAGAATAAAACATAACCATGAATGAGCCCTCAGCATCCTTTTAAAGTAATCATTTAAATATTCTCAGTATTTATATATACTGCTGTGTAATCTGGAAAGGTATAAACATGTTGTCCCATACAAGTTACTGCTCTTCAGCTATTAGTCTGTGTGGCACTTAGTGCAGAGGAGTATGGCTCAGAGCCATTAAAAAAGCTACTTTCTGTAGTCAAGGGTGCAGGGTTTGATTCCTTCTATCTCCATTTGCCTATTATATGAGTGAGTAAATCACTTAACCAGACAGTTGGTTGAACCTAAAAAGGGACACTTTGTCAGGTGGACCTAATTTACTAAAAATAGCAATAATTATAAAAATACATTGTTTGTACTTCCACACAGCTTATTATCAATGTATTGTGCTGTTACTTTGTTATATTTTCATCCTCAACAACTACGTTATTCAATAATAAATGCACACAATACCCATGCTGACAGTACCGGTGTGACCAGAGTGATGAACAGACACTGTGAATGAAGCACATATTAGTTTAGACTGTGCTTAACTATGCAGGACTGAGTAGTACCCAGTAACTCATAATCACTTTCTCTTTTTTGAGTCATTTAAATCTATCTGCTAATATTACTGTCATCTTTTCACCTGATGCCATTAAGTTTTATGTTTTGCATAAACCTCAAAGTCATGACTGCTTAAGCAATAAATGGCAGTACATTCCTTGTATTCTTTGAGGCTATTTTTTTCTTCAGAGTGGAACCTTGTCAGTGTTGCTTTTTTTGCTTTGAAACATATGTTGCCTTCATCAATATGTGAAACACGGCCAAATCCAGTCATTAAATCCAGCACCATCTAAATTGACAAGTTAATTGATATGACATCAACATTATACTTTTAGCTAAATTTGCTATTAATTACTTGCATTTGGTGCAAGGTACTGGCCTAACAAATAAGAAAGAAGCTTGCGCAAGGGTTAATATGCATATAGGAATGAGAGCCTCTGATCTCTCCCTGTTTTTAAAGAGTTACTTCTATGCTGCTGTCTTCCTGTCATTGTGTGAGCTGGTAGGAAACACTGTTTTGTTAATTGTGAGAAGTGATGCAGCATTCCTGAGCCATGAGTATAAACTGGTAAGAAAAACTGATACACTGAAAGGCTAATCAGACAGGAAAGTTGAAGGTGCGCAGCACGATAATAACAAAACAGAAAAATAGTCTACACTTTTGATGTGTGGACTTTTTTTTAGCAAAAACTCCTGACTTTAAAATAACTCCTGGTACTTGTATGCTATTTTTGTTTTGGGTATTTTTCATCATCCCCCATCCCCCTGAAGAACTCAGCTGTTTCACTGTGTTGTTGTCATATCTTCTGCAAAAAAATTCTGATGCAATGTGAATGCAACGTAAGATCTCTGGATGAATGTAAACTCCCAAGTTAACTAAGAAAGTATGCAAAAATACTCAAAGTTTCATCATCTAAATAATTACGATAATAATAATAATAATAATAACGTGTGCATGCTTTTGGTGTGTCCTTTCTTTTGATAAGAAGACTGACTATAATGTTGGCATCACTTGCATCTTCCCATGATCCTCCTATTTTTCTGCACCCTACCCCCTGTAGATGTTTCACCATTACCACTACTAAATGCCTAATTGTAGAATGTGTGTCTGTTTCATTCAAGAAGTACATCATTAAGATTTTTTTAACTTATCCCATGGGTTTTCCTCAATAGTTGCCCTCACTTTGCTCCTCTGACCCATTTGCCCCACTCTTGGGGTAGGAGCAGGAAACCTTCAAGCCAAGATGAGGGCCCCCTGTCCAATTTGTTCCCAGGCTGGAGGGTCTAATCTGCCCATTTTTTCCTCCAGAGAAGCTAAAGTCAAGCAGTAGTGGCTGGCCAGTTTACCAGATGCAGCAAACTCCACTCCCAGCCTTTGATGCTCTTACCCCTTGCTGCAGCTCATTTTTTGAGATACAGTAACTGCTGACTTCTCTGCGATGCATGTGCAATCACACGTGCATTCATTTGCTAGTGTGATGCACAGGGTGAATGCTCAGCAGGCTTGATCTCTGCAGGTGCAAGACCCAGTGCTCCCTGTAGATGCCAGTGATCCAGAGCCAGCACCCCATGAAGAGAGAGCTAACAACAGCCTGTATCTCTCTCTCTCTCTCTCATCCTCTCTGGCTGATCTCTTTCAGTGACCATGACGCAAATCAAACCCGGTTTATCTGTGTCATACTCAGGACTTCATTCCTCGGTATCATGGTGGATTGGGCTTTCACTAAGCCATCTAAAGATTCAGACATCCAGACTGATATTACAGCCCCTTGATCTATACTTCACTGTGTTTATAGCTGGTTTTGTGCCTAGTTTAACAGCATGCACTATAGGCTATCCATCTCTTCCAAAATGCAGATTATGGGCTGGTTTGCTTTGCTCTCACACCATAAGCCATGAACCCCATTGTTCTTCGTCTCCTCCTTTAAACTGCCATTGTTTGGTTTATATCCTAATGGAAAACTTGTGCTAAGAACTTGGCAGACATCAGAAAAGCTTCCACTATGGAGCATTGAAAACCAAAACCCCAGTGATCAGAACTGCTGAAAGCTAACTGCCAAAATACAAAACTCTAAATATTAAACTTCAAGGGATTTTGCAGAGAACAGACGGATATAAACCAAACAATGGCAGTTTAAAGCAGGAGATGAAGAACAATGGGGTTCATGGCTTATGGTGTGAGAGCAAAGCAAACCAGCCCATAATCTCAGTGGCGGCTGGTGACTTCAAATCAAAGGGGGGCTGCAGGTGACAGCTGAATGGGTGGGGTCAAGGGGAAGGGGTGTGGCCAACTAGAAAGGGGAGGAGCTATGCTCAAAACCACAAAAACTAACTTTAATTAAATATGCTGCCCTGGGTGACAAACCATCATTATGAGAGTCCGATCAAGACAAAAATAAGTGTAGAAGAATAAAAATATTTCAATGCATTGGCTGCATGACAGCTTACTTAATATCTAGATGGAAACAAAAGGTTGTGAGGCATGCAAAAATAAATTACTTTTTAAATGCATTACTGGAATGCCAGTCAAAATCAAGTGTAAGAAAAACCAGAAGCACTCAACTCAAACCACTTCTCCTTGCACTGCAGTTCTAATTATAATTTATATTCAGCTTTATTAAAGTACCAAGTAACATGCTGAAAGTAGAAATCTCTGTGATGCCCCCACTTGTAAAAATGTTTCTTATCCAAAAAAGACCTGCTGCCTGACAACTATCTACTTGTTTCATGGGGAAAACATGATCAAAGTAAAAAATGAAAAGCAAACAAGAAACAAGCTCAAGATACATTGCTTAAAGGATTACTGTACAGGTTATGGACCACACATGATTGGCATTCTGTTTAGTTTACGGGTAAAGTCTGTAGAGATGACTGGAAGTCTCCAACAAGTGTAATAAGCTTTTTAAAATAATGGAATCCTGTCCTTTAATACCCAAGGCTTATACATTATCTAGTCAAGTATTCTCTGCATGGCAACAACAGAAAGACTGTCAATGTTGGCAATTCTTTAACAGTATGCTTATTAAAGCTTACTTGCATCTCATGATCTCAGACAAGCTTACCTTATGGTCATTAAAGCATTGCTACTTAAACACAGAGCAACAGGCACTTTCTGAGAAATAAGCATAAATCTGAGTAATAAGCATAAATCAACAGTACAAAAATATGACAGAAACCAGATGGTTCTGCAAAATCAAGGACAGATGAAAAGCCACTGTAGTACTTGTGTCTACCTTGGATGGGGGGACACACTGCACATTTACACTGCTTGCCTTGCTTGGACACTTCCAGAGTCACTACATGGGAGAGTGGGGTGCAACAAGTATGTCACAATTTGAAATGTCTCTGGCTGACTGTGATGGCCCTGACACATTTGTCATACCTCTCAACCTCAGAGCAAAAAATCTGAACAAAGCCATACACAGAAGTGGGACAAAGGCCCAAAAATAAGGACAATTTTTAAATATTGCTCTAATAAACTTAGAAAGATAATAGAATAGGTCTTGCATTAGTATGAATTTTCTGAAGGGTATAAAATCTGAAACTCAAATGTCTGTCATTATTTTCTAACTTCAGTCTTTAGTGATTTGTCACTAATTTGCCAAAAAACACAATTTTATGAAAAATGGACCAAAAATGTGATGCAAAAATATAAAATAGCCACACAATACAGCTGGGAACCTGTCAAAGAAGGGACACTTTAATATTAGTACTGCCAACTTGAGCAGCTGACAAAATAAAAGAATCTACATGCATTTCAAGTAATCTATAACTTTGATTATTACAGTTATTTCTTAATTGTAAGACCTCCATGTTTTCTTCCAAAATTGCTATTTTGCAGAGGGATTATTAGGAGGAAGAACAACATTTTGAGCCAAAATCGGGGACAGTTGAGAGGTTGCCTATGCCTAATTCTATAAAGCAATTTATTTGCATGTACCTCTCAACCTGTTAATGCAGTAAATCTGAACAAGGCCAAATATATTGGGGGAACATATAAACAGTACTAAAAATTGCTCTTGTATAAATTGAGTCAGTTGATAGAATAACAGTTCTTACTTTAGCATGTATTTTTCTGAAGGTTATGAAGTCTGAGACTCAGTGTATCATTTAGTGACTTAATTCCTAAATGATTTGCCAGAAAACTTCAAATTTTATGAAGAACAAACCAAAAATAAGAAGCAAAAATCTATTTATTCTTTGAAAATCTGGACAGTTGGGAGGTTTAGTTCAGCTGGGCCTGTCTGAGTTTAATGCCCTTCCCCCCTGACAAAATCATGGTTGAATGGAGCCTCTGCACCCATTCCAATGAACCATTACTTGGCTATTTCACTCCATTTACCATAAACACTAATGTGCATACTGCTTTACTTCTATGATGAGTTGGACTTCATTTGAAAGTTTTATTTTGTATTTTACAGCACAAACACTAAGTCATCTGCTAAACAAAGCAATGTAGTCTCACAATGAAAACTTAGCATTAAAACTTATCTGCCCTTGAAACAGCATTGAAATCCACATTCAAAGAAAATACATTTTGCCAGTGGCAGATAAAGATTAATTTTGGGCTGTTTTCAAATCATAGGCCCCTTACATATGAAACATACATGTGCTCTTTGATACACCTTCCTCATTGTACTAAATTATATTCCTTGTACAATACAGTACAGTTGTTAGAGGGCATTTTAAATTTGTTTTGAACATTTTTCCAGTAAGCAATGAAACAAAACGCATGCACCCATAATGGCAAAACTGCACAGTTCAGAACATTTATCACAAAAGTTTACTCAGACTTCCACAGTCCACCATTATCAGTAAATATGCACAATTCTACAGTCCACCATTATCAGTAAATATGCACAATTCTACAGTCCATTATCAGTAAATATGCACAATTCTACAGTCCATTATCATTATTATATGCACAATCTCTGAAGAAGTAAAAGTCATCTAAATAATTCCACATTAAAGAAATCTGTAACTAATGAAGAGGTTGCTGCTAGCAAACACCTTTATATTTCATGGTTTCATTGAAAAATAAAGCGTCTGTTGCCCCTCAGGAATAAATTGCCTATATTACATTAAAAAAATGATAAGCTAGTAATATTGCAAGAGGAAATGGATGGCAAACTGATAACAGACTCATAGTTAGTATCTTCACCAAGGAGAACATTCTCAGTATGGCAGCATCCACCCCTTGTGGGAGTAGAACCCACAGCCTTCTGCATCAAAAGCAAGTGCACAACCTGTTGTGCTATTAACAAGGAAAACTGACTTCACTTAAGCAACACTAAACTTCTGTTCCCCTGCAGCTCTCAGCTTCTTGTAAAATCTACTCAATACTCAACTGCATCTCAACTTCTCAGCACAAGAAAACTGCAAAAAGCCAAAATGTATTTGGGGGGGGGGTTAAAAGCCCATAAACCAGGGACACATTAAACATTGCTTGTATAATCTTGGAAAGTTGCTAGAATAAAATGCTGTGTTACCACCATACATTTTACTGCCAAGGTCCCTGTGCAAAACAGTCAGAGCAACATACCACTACGCCAAATCAGCTGCTTTGTGAAAGAGAAATGGTGCGTTACCACCATACATTTTACTGCCAAGGTCCCTGTGCAAAACAGTCAGAGCAACATACCACTACGCCAAATCAGCTGCTTTGTAAAAGAGAGGAAGACTAAAACTTAAATTGCTATCATTTAGTGAATTCAGTTCTCACCATAGCTGTCAACCTTAGCACAAAAAACCTGGACATAGCCAATAATGGGGGAATACAGTCCCAAAAATAGGAACAAATTTCAAATATTCATCTTATAAACTTAGAAACTTGCTAGAATAAAAGGTTGTGTTACAGTTGTGTTACTATGTATTTTCTGAAGAGCATGAAGTCTGAAATTCAAATGCCTGTCAATTTTACTGCTGACAGAACAAAATCAATTTTCAGCAGAGACCCAGAGAGAAATACTGCAGACACGTCTTTGTAAAATGACAGGGTACCAGAGCAAATCCACACAAACACAGAGAGGAGATGCAGACTCCACACAGAAGGCACCCCAGCCAAGAATCAAACCAGAAAACCTATAGCTGTAAGGCAGCAATACTACCACTGCACCATCAAATATGCAAGGAATTAAATATTCAGAAACCTAAAGTCTGAAATTCAAATGCCTGTCAATTTTATTTAACATTTGTTAATCAGGACAGTCTGACTTGGAACAAAAAAAAATTCAGCAGAGGCCCAGGAAGAAATAATGCAGACATGTCTTTGTAACATGGGAGAACACAAAAGCAAACCCACACAAACACAAGGAGAAGATACAGACCCCACAAAGAAGACACCCCAGCCAAGAATCAAACCAGAGAACCAGCAGCTGTGAGGCAACAATGTTACCACTGCACCATTAAATAGCAAGCATTGCAACATTTACAAACCACAGATATTATGAGGAACAGATCAGATCAAATATGAGGCAAAAATCTGCAATTTTTTTTTTATAAATGGTGGTGGGTACGGAATTCAGGTCTTTAACACCTGCATACAAGGTACAGGGTTCAAGCCTGAGGTATTCCCTACCACACACACACACACACACACACACACACACCTGTAGTAGCAAACCACAAAAACTAAATATACTGCCCTGGGTGACAAACCGTCATTATGAGAGTCCAATCAAGAAAAAATGACATGTAGAAGAATAAAAATATTTCAATGCACTGGCTACATGACAGCTTACTTAATATCTAGATGGAAACAAAAAGGTTGTGAGGCATGAAAAAATAAATTACTTCTTAAATACATTACTGGAATACCAGTCAAAATCAAGTATAAAAAAACAAGCTTCTCCTTGCACTACAGTTCTAATTATAATTTATATTCAGCTTTATAAAAGTACCAAGTAACATGCTGAAAGTAGCAATCTCTGTGATATCCCCACTTGTAAAAATGTTTCTTATCCAAAAAAGATCTGCTGCCTGACAACTATCTACTTGTTTCATGGGGAAAATATGATCAAAGTAAAAAATGAACAGCAAACAAGAAACAAGCTCAAGATAAATTGCTTAAAGGATTACTGCACAGGTTATGGACCACACATGATTGGCATTCTTTTAGTTTACGGTAAAGCCTGCAAAGATGACTGCAAATCTCCAACAAATGTAATGAGCTTCCGAAAATACTGTAATCCTGTCCTTTATTACAAATACTGTCATATGCATTTCAATACCCAAGGCTTACACATTATCTAGTTATGTAAATATTCTCCGCATGGCAACAACAAAAAGGCTTTCAGTGTTGGTAATTATTTAACAGTATGTTTATTAAAGGTTACTTGCATCTTACAATCTCAGACAAGCTTACCTGATGGTCATTAAAGCATTGCTACTTAAACACAGAGCAACAGGGCACTGCGACAGCATGCATTTTCTGAATAATAAGAAGCATAAATCAACAGTATAAAAATATGACAGAAAACCAGAACATTCTGCAAAATCAAGGACAAATGAAAAGTCACTGTAGTTGTGTCTACCTTGGATTGAGGGATACTCTGCACATTTACACTGCATAACTGCTCCTTCCCTTGCTTGGACACATCCAGAGTCGCTACATGGGGGAGTGGGGTGCAACAAATATGTCACAATTTGAAATGTCTCTGGCTGACGGTGATGGCTCTGACAATCATACCTCTCAACCTGAGAGCAAGAAATCTGGACAAAGCCATACATAGAAGTGGGACAAAGGCCCAAAATAAGGACAATTTTTAAATATTGCTCTTATAAACTCAGAAAGATAATAGAATAGTAGTAGGTCTTAGTGCTACACAATAGTGAAGCAGGAACAGTTGGGTCTTGGGTGACAGTGAACCAGTTACTTCAGTTAGGAGGGGGTGAGACTCAATTTACAGTTTATTTGATTTAATTTAAATAAAATCTCAGTAGAATCACACAATACAAAATATGTTACACACAACGTGCATCCAAAAATATAGAGAAAAAGCTATTTTAACATTTTTTTATTTTCAAACTTGAAAATAATATAGACATTTTAAATTCTAAAGATGACATGTAAAATTATTTACAAACAAATTATACTTAGCAGTTATAAAATAATTGCTAGATTCAAAATATATGTAATTTGCTTTTTTGGTACAGATATAAATCCTTCAACATTATATCAATAATCCCAACACATCAGTGTAACAAATGTCAAGTCATCCACTCTAACTATATAACCAAAACAATTTTCATATCTGTTAATACATCTATCTAATCGCCTTAGCATTTGTATTCCTCGATCACCTACATCTGACATGAGCTACATGAAAACATTGCCAGTCATACTAAACTGTTTCACTTCCAGTACACAAGGCAGTAATGTGCATATACAAAAAAAAAAAATTTCCATGTCTATAAATGTGAACATTAATCACCCAAGTCTTCTTCTATACACATGGAAGAAGACATAACTGTACTGAACATCTCTGAAAAATTTTACGTGGGATATAGGGACAGGAGGGCAACAAACAGCTGAAGGTACAGTTTGCAATGTACCAATCAATCAAACAGTTGGAAAAGTGAATCATGAGCTACAATACTTACTTTACTTCTGCATCACCTTCACTCTGTTCTTCTTCTAACTTATTTTCTTTCTTCTTCTTTCTTCTTCTGTTCTTCCTTCAGGCTAGGCTAGCACAGGCTGCACAGCACAGATATTACCACCCAAATAAAAAAAAATTAAAAAATCCAATACCAAATTAAATTATTAATAAAATCGGACTCCTTGCTTAATCACAGTAACGAATCAATCCACATTCCACAAGCCCACAACTGGCTGATTGATTCTCGCTCTTTTCCCAGCACATAAAGCCCGGGAAGAGAGTGACAACCAATCAGCAGCATTTAGCCCAGCAAACACGTCATGACGTGCCTGCGGACGTCGCAGTCTGAGCCCCTTCCAATTCTATGCGGTTTGGAACCGCATAGACTTCTGGGCATCACAATGATGCCTTCATTACTCCTACGGTCTGCAATGAAAACAAAAAAAAAAAGCTGTTTAAAACCGCCGCAGCCCGAGGCGGTTAAAGTGCGCATGTGCGTACTTCCGAGTCGCGGACTCGAAGTTTGTTTTAAACAAAAAAGTTTTTTTTTTTTTTTTACATTTTTCTCACACTTTACTTTTTAGCTGAGGGGGGCTGCAGTCCGGCAGTCTGATGCCACGAGCCGCCCCTGCATAATCTGCATTTTGGAAGAGATGGATAGCCTATAGTGCATGCTGTTAAACTAGGCACAAAAGCAGCTATAAACACAGTGAAGTATAGATCAAGGGGCTGTAATATCAGTCTAGATGTCTGAATCTTTAGATGGTTTAGTGAAAGCCCAATCCACCATGATGCCGAGGAATGAAGTCCTGAGTATGACACAGATAAACCGGGTTTGATTCGCGTCATGGGCACTGAAAGAGATCAGCCAGAGAGGATGAGAGAGAGAGAGAGAGAGATACAGGCTGTTGTTAGCTCTCTCTTTATGGGGTGCTGGCTCTGGATCACTGGCATCTACAGGGAGCACTGGGTCTTGCACCTGCAGAGATCAAGCCTGCTGAGCATTCACCCTGTGCATCACACTAGCCAATGAATGCACGTGTGATTGCACATGCATCGCAGAGAAGTCAGCAGTTACTGTATCTCAAAAAATGAGCTGCAGCAAGGGGTAAGAGCATCAAAGGCTGGGAGCGGAGTTTGCTGCATCTGGTAAACTGGCCAGCCACTACTGCTTGACTTTAGCTTCTCTGAAGAAAAACTGGGCAGATTAGACCCTCCAGCCTGGGAATAAATTGGACAGGGACCACTCACCTGGGCTTGAAGGTTTCCTAATCCTATCCCAAGAGTGGGACAAATGGGTCAGTGGAACAAAGTGAGGGTGGCCATTGAGCAAAATCCATGAGACGAGTTTAAAAAAATTCTTAATGATGTACTTCTTGAAAGAAAAAGACACACATTCTGAAATTAGGTTTTTAGCAGCAGTAATGGTGAAACAGCTAGAGGGGTAGGGTACAGAGAAATAAGAGTATCATGGGAAGATGTGGATGACACCAGCATTACAGTCAGTCTTCTCAGCAAAAGAAAGGACACACCAAATGCATACACATATTATTATTATTGTCATTATTATTTAGATGATGAAACTTTGAGGCTTTTTGCACGCTTTCTTAGGTAATTTGGGAGTTTACATTCATCTCGATTGCATTTACATTGCATCAGAAATTCTTTGCAGAAGTT
The DNA here is from genome assembly GCF_019279795.1 of Protopterus annectens. NCBI lineage: Eukaryota > Metazoa > Chordata > Ceratodontiformes > Protopteridae > Protopterus > Protopterus annectens. The sequence goes on along the minus strand of NC_056745.1, from coordinate 149,965,130 downwards.
ATGACAGCAACACAGCAAAACAGCTTGGGGATGGGGGATGGTAGAAATTACCCAAAACATTAAACATACAATTACCAGGAGTTCTTTTAAAGTCAGGAGATTTTGCTACAAAAATCCACACATCAAAAGTGTAGACTATTGTTCTGTTTTATTATCATGCTGCGCACCTTCAACTTTCCTGTCTGATTAGCCTTTCAGTGTATCAGTTTTTCTTACCTGTTTATACTCTAGGCTCAAGAATGCTGCATCACTTCTCACAATTAACAAAACTGTTTCCTACCAGCTCACACAATGACAGGAAGACAGCAGCATAGAAGTAAATCTTTAAAAACAGGAAGAGATAAGAGCTTATCATTCCTGTATGCACATTAAACCTTGAGCAGGCTTCTCGTTTCTGTTAGGTAGGCACCCTCTACTAAATGCAAGTAATTAACAGCAAATTTAGCTAAAAGACTAATGCTGATCCCATATCAACTTACTTGAAGACTTAGATGGTGCTGGAATTTAATGACCGAATTTGTTTTGATTTGGCCGTGTTTCATGTATTGATGATGGCAACTAATATATCTTTCAAAGTCCAAAAAAGCAACACCAGCAGGGTTCTGCTCCGAAGGAAAAAAAATAGCCTCAAAGAATGCAAGGAATGTGCTGCCATTTATTGCTTAAGCATCATGACCTTGAGATTTATGCAAAACATAAAACTTAATGGAGTCAGGTGAAAAGATGGCAGCAATATTAGTGGATACATTTAGATGACTCAAAAAAGAGAAGGTGATTATGAGTTAGATTTTCTTGCTTTTGATTTGTTATGTCGGAAGTACTTTCAGTTTGGCATTGCCTAAGAAAGGCACTATGGGGAAGACAATGTTTTTAGCTAATATTCGAAAGCCTAGAGGGGGGAGGTGCAGACCATCCCTGGCAAAGCAGCATAGTCTGGTGACCATTTCCTTCCATGCTGGCAAATACTGAACTCCCTTAGAATGACACCAGAAACTAAGCCAAGTATTAAAGTCAATCATCTTTTCTATGTTACCATTGTGGCGTCATCCTTGGAGAAGGTAAAATGCTAGGCTCATACCAGCCTGAGACACATATTCCGAGAGCTCCATGATGTCTCTCTCTTCATATAGTCTAGGGAGGTATATCACAGGTCATTTACTCCCACATGGACTATGACTGAGTCATATTGGTAACGGTGGTCCAATGAACTGAGGGCAGGCATAATGTGGCAGATCCTAGCACCTGATAAGCAACTGACTGTAACTTTCTCCTTACTCAGCCTGGTGAGAGGGACATCAGTGTGTCTAATGATGGAGTCTCCAAGGACTAGAGTGTTGGATTCTGTGGTGGCTTGCCTTATGGGCTTAGAAGTAGAGGCTCCATGAGGTGTAGCTCTAAGTGTTGATGTGGGTGTTGTTTTAAAAGAGGGCATTTGGGGCTGCTAAGGGTATTTGTTATGTGTACTTCTTCTAGGAGATCATTGTGGTTTAGGAGGGTTACATATAAGTGCCTCAGCATATGTGTTTCGATATGTCTGCTTTGAAATGTGCATGATGGGTGCAGCGTGTGCACTACTTACAACCTTATTGACATTAGGAGTACTGTTATGTGAGAGCTTTGCCTCCAGTGACATTGTGTGAATACATCTCTCACATACCGTATCAGTTTGTTTGAGAATTAACTGGTTGTCAGTAAACATAAGGCAATTTCTACATCCATCAAGCCAAGAGCAGAGACAGTAGGGAAGTTCATATTTATGGCAACAGACCCTTTTTTATTGATTAGACAGTTGGAGTGAGAATATCAATCACTTCAGGAGTATCCAATTTGCAATTATGTGGACAGTGCTTGTCACTGCAAACTAGCTGTCCTGTGTGCAACTAGGTACTGGAGAAATTTCAACAGTGCTTTTACAGGAAAAATGTCACTCAAGGTGTCTGAGTCTGTACAGAGCACTGCCAAACACCTGTGGGGAAACTAATATGTAGACCCTGAAAATTTAAGGATAAAGTTTTCAGGCAGATATTCTAAAGTTAGAAACAAATTAAGCAGTACTTACTGAAAACAAAAAATTAGCTTGTCAAGAATGATGAAAAGAGGGGAGTCGCGTGAATGGCTACTGCCTGGCTACTACTAATGCTGGTCTCAGCACAGCTTCACTCTGTTGGGACACAATGCTCCTTTGCTTCTTCTCTCACCCGAAGCAAAATGTTAGCACCAATCCCAAGAAGAGAAGCGGGCCACAGCCTGTTTGATGCCATCCCAGGCTGACAGGCATTGGATCCCCTTTGAATGACACCAGTACTTAAGCCAATTGTTGAAATTGATCATCTTGTCTCGATATTGTGGCATCATTCTTGGTGAGGGTAAGATGCTACTCAAGGTCAGGGTCATACCGGCCTGTGCTACATGTTCAGAGAGCTCCTCTATGTCTCTTTTCATGTAGTCCAGGGAAGTACGTCTCAGGTCATTCACACCAGCATGGACAATGACCGAGTCATATTTGTACTTGCCTTGGAGTGACCTGAGTGCTTGTGTTATGTGGCGGATCCTAGCGCCCGACAGGCAGCTCACCGTGACCTTCTCCTTGTTCAGCCTGGTGAGCAGGATGTCAGTGTGCCTGACGATAGAGTCTTCCCCATTCTGGACGATAGAGTCTTCCCCATTCTTATAATCATGCATACTACCTACAGAACTACCTGTAGAACTAATCTGTAATTTTTCTACAAAAAGTTTGCACCCAACCCCCCTAACAAAACACATCACTGTGTTGTATTATAATAATTCCTTGAAGTCCAACATCAGCTTACCTACATACAGATAATCACAGCTCCCTATATTCTTCCAATAAATGTCCAACATTGCAGAACTTTCTGCTCTACAGCTAGACAACTTTGTTCTAGCAAAAAAAACTCTTACTATGTATCAGTAAATCATTCAACACTGCTATGCCCATTATGTATCAAAGCTCTGAAACAAAATCCCTGCATACTTACAACAGACAGATAAAGGTTACAGGTTCAAAACATTCTTCACACAGGACTCAGTCCAGAACTGGCTCTGCTGTTCATTCCTATCTGACTAAGTCTTCTTCCAGATCTCTCTTTTAACAAACAGCTCTAACATCTCTCTGCTTTCCAACTCACCTACTGTATTTTTATAAAATCTCAGCTCTTAAAATGTCACATTCTCAGTGCCCCCCCCCCCCATTCATTAACCATCCACTATATGCCTGTCATTCCTATCATTTCATCAGTCTGTTTTTCTTTCATTCTTAATATTAAATGAAATTACTACTATCTCTATATGCGGTCACTACCATCCAATAAAACACGTCCAGTTCCATTTCTTTAATTCTGTGTTTTCAGTACACTAAATCCCTTTATTTTCATGCAAAATATGGGGTCTATATCACTTCATAGAATGGCTATTCAGCAAATAGCCATTCATCGAACACCTATTAATTGAAGCCGCTCCTCAGCAAATGGAAAACTTTAAGCAGGAGAAACAAGTGGTTGTCCAATTGAGCGACCACAAAAAACCTAAAATTTAAAACCTGCCAAGGTTGGGGACTATGTCCCGCACCCCCCCTAACTAAATATACCAACTCCTAGATTCCACTATAGTGGAGAAAAAGGCAAATTCCAGACTGTGGCCAACTGCTGGTTTGCCCTAGTTAAAATCCGCCATTTTATGAAGAACAGCTTTGATAAAAAGGTGTTAAATTTAACGGCTATTCATTGAATAACCATTAGACAAAATATCATATAGACCCTAAAATATATACTGTTCATGTAAAATGTACTGCACATTTAAAATGTTTTACTTTTATGTAATATACATGATTTAATTATGGAACTTTTTTCCTTCCCTAAGCCTCTGCTGAAAATGGGATTTAGCCCAGGTGAACTTTTCTGGGCAATAAAGACAAATACATAAATAATTCTGTTTATTTTTTAACTGACATGAGCTGATCAAAACCATCTATAGAGTAACCACTTGCAACGTTTATATTTACATGTACATCTGTACACTGATATGCTCACAGCATTCATTATTTTCTAGCATTGCATATAGTCATTATTATTTTTTTACTTTTGTATTTGATTTTAAAACAATACTACTACTACTGTCTTTCGTCTTTTCCCAGTTAGGGGTCGCCACAGCAGAACTCCGGTCCGCTAACGATTGGCAGTAGATTTTTACGTGCTGGCTTGCCGGGCTTAATGCACAACCTTCAATGAAGAAACGCCCATTCACGCATGTCGACACACAGAAGACACTCTAACTGAGAATTGAACGTGCAATGTCTAACTGTGAGGCGACAACGCTACCGCAGCACCACCACCGCAGCTTAAACAAATCAGTTATAAAGCAAGCAAATAACTATTTACATAAGTCCATAGCTGATCAATGCATCAAAGTTGTATAACAACAGCAATTAATATTTTTCTAGCAAGTCTTTAAGTTTAAGCCAAGATTTGTATGAATGTATAATATTAGAAGTTCTTATCTTTATACTATGCAATTCACCACTGTAAACAATTTTTGCCATACTAATAAATTCAACACTAGAAAAGGTAACTTTTCTTTTCTAATTTTTAGTAATTACTTTTTTGGCTATAGCAAGAATAGATCAAAGAAGAAGTGTTTTGGGTTTTTGCAGTTATCTCAGGAATCAGAACATTAAATAAAACTACAGATTTTAAAATATTACACCTATCTGACCATAGAACTTGAATAAAGTTATTAATTTCTTTCCAAAAAGGGGAAGTGAATTCACATTCATAAACCATATGCATCCATTCAGCTATTATTTCAGAATCATATCTCCAGCATTTAATTCTATTTGATTTATAAATAATTGTAATTTTAATTAAAAACACTTCACACAAAAATAAAATCACAAAAAGAAGAAGAAAACACGATCCCACTGGGGATTGGTATTGAGCGTTTTTGTTCTTTATTGTTTCTAAGAACTTCTTAAGAATGAAAAGAAGAAATGCAGTCACTCTCTTTTAAACAGGTATAAAAGTCATAAACATTGAGTCAGCCACAAATCATGAACGATAAATCAAACAATTAAAACCAAGACACGTACAGTCTCTAATCAAATCCTTTGTAAAGGCGAAAAAGACCAATGGAAATAGTTATTAGACAAGTAACTAGTAACAAAGAATTTCCCTCATGCACGGTTACAGATCGAGTTAAATGTGTGATCAACACTGCTAAGACCTAAATGAAAATATCACCACTCAAGATGGCCAAGTGAGAAATACCTTCGGATAATTGCAGCTAATTTCACACAGGCAAAAATCAGAAGTTTAGAATGCTGTTCAACCATCTAAATTGATATAAAAATCCATCATGTTACAATTGGTTGGCAGGTGTTCTGCTGCTTAATACACGAATAAAGTAAATGTCCGCTTCAAGGCATTTATAAAATGATAACATGTTTAAACTGTATTAGTCAAAATTTATCAGAAAATTCCCTTTAATGAAAAAAAGCAAATTTACAACATTTCCGGAGTTTAGACTGGGATATCCTATCATAAACATGTATTATCAGAGTCAGAGCCAATAAACACTTGCAAATTGACTTATTCTCCAACGGGAAAAGTATGCTGTTGAAAAAGTAAACTAATAAGGATTGTAATAAATATAGTACAAACATTGGAGTCACCTATGGGCATGAATGGTGGCCATGAGGTAATCTTATAAAAAATGTTTGACACTGCAAGAGGTTATAGTAATAGTAAAGTTGCAGCTGGGGGATAGCAAAACCCTTGGGTCAAAAAATAAATGAGAACAGCGAGGAAGCCGTGACAGTCACTAAGATATCAAATCAACAACCAGCAGAACTGGAGGCTAGCCAATAAAAAGGTTTAAACAATAGTCAACAGCCAATGAATAGTGTTCACCTGTATAGAATGTCAGTTTCCTAACTCACGAAGACCAGTGTATGGATAATACAATCGTGCGGAATAAAGTGATGTAAAAATATATCCACGTATAAGATAGTGTTAAGATGCATGGTTGGCAAGGCAGAAACACACCTCAGAGACTGAAAATGCAGCTGACGACAAGGTAAGAAAATAGTTGTGATGTGAAAACACCAGTTATAACCTTAATTGAGAAGCTAAACTGGGTTGTCAAATCAGAAAAGAGTGGACCTGGAATCTTGGCCAATACTGAAGTTCTGATTAGATTCAACCTGTATTGTGGCCAATACCAAACGACTGACTAAATTAACCTGTATTGAAAATAAACAAGCAATCACAGAAGAATGGTAATGAGGAAAATTAAAATAAATTGAAAAATGAGCGCTGGGCAAAGAGACACCAAAAGGTGCAATTAGATAATAAATAAAACGGATTAAAATGCTGCGGAAGGTGGAAGGGAGAAATATTAATAGAGTAATAGCCATTACTGAAAAAAGTTGGGAACAGTGGAGAAACCAAGTTAGTAAATCAATACAGGATGAGTCCACTGAAAAAAGTAGCCGGGGAAGGACAGGAGCAATATAAATGTAATTGTATGGTGAACTTGACAGCTGGCGATGAAAAAATGATCGGCAGTAATCAACCCTAGAAATAACACTACTCGGGGACAGCAAGGAAGAAAGTGCCATGGGAAACTAGATAGTGCTTCTGGATCACCGTGAGAAGGAATACTTTGTCCAGTAGGCCCATCTGGTTAACACAAACACATTAGTTGCCCGGTTCAAAATTACTTTGGTAAAACGTGTACCATCTTTGCAGAAACACAGTTCTCCTCAGCCATGGAGAATGCAGGCCACCTTCTAATATTCCCTGTTAATAGTCCTCCTTTAACTTCCAAATAAGATATGAGAATAAAACATAACCATGAATGAGCCCTCAGCATCCTTTTAAAGTAATCATTTAAATATTCTCAGTATTTATATATACTGCTGTGTAATCTGGAAAGGTATAAACATGTTGTCCCATACAAGTTACTGCTCTTCAGCTATTAGTCTGTGTGGCACTTAGTGCAGAGGAGTATGGCTCAGAGCCATTAAAAAAGCTACTTTCTGTAGTCAAGGGTGCAGGGTTTGATTCCTTCTATCTCCATTTGCCTATTATATGAGTGAGTAAATCACTTAACCAGACAGTTGGTTGAACCTAAAAAGGACACTTTGTCAGGTGGACCTAATTTACTAAAAATAGCAATAATTATAAAAATACATTGTTTGTACTTCCACACAGCTTATTATCAATGTATTGTGCTGTTACTTTGTTATATTTTCATCCTCAACAGCTACGTTATTCAATAATAAATGCACACAATACCCATGCTGACAGTACCGGTGTGACCAGAGTGATGAACAGACACTGTGAATGAAGCACATATTAGTTTAGACTGTGCTTAACTATGCAGAACTGAGTAGTACCCAGTAACTCATAATCACTTTCTCTTTTTTGAGTCATTTAAATCTATCTGCTAATATTACTGTCATCTTTTCACCTGATGCCATTAAGTTTTATGTTTTGCATAAACCTCAAAGTCATGACTGCTTAAGCAATAAATGGCAGTACATTCCTTGTATTCTTTGAGGCTATTTTTTTCTTCAGAGTGGAACCTTGTCAGTGTTTCTTTTTTGGCTTTGAAACATATGTTGCCTTCATCAATATGTGAAACACGGCCAAATCCAGTCATTAAATCCAGCACCATCTAAATTGACAAGTTAATTGATATGACATCAACATTATACTTTTAGCTAAATTTGCTATTAATTACTTGCATTTGGTGCAAGGTACTGGCCTAACAAATAAGAAAGAAGCTTGCGCAAGGGTTAATATGCATATAGGAATGAGAGCCTCTGATCTCTCCCTGTTTTTAAAGAGTTACTTCTATGCTGCTGTCTTCCTGTCATTGTGTGAGCTGGTAGGAAACACTGTTTTGTTAATTGTGAGAAGTGATGCAGCATTCCTGAGCCATGAGTATAAACTGGTAAGAAAAACTGATACACTGAAAGGCTAATCAGACAGGAAAGTTGAAGATGCACAGCACGATAATAACAAAACAGAGAAACAACGCAATAAACTTAATAAAAAATACACAGGAAAGGAACAGGTCACAAATCACGCCAGCCGAAGTAAAACAAATGTAGCCTTTTACTTGTAAGCGCTTTCATGCATATGAATACATGCACTTCTTCAGACAAACACAGAAATATGTTAAAACACTTATATAGGCTTTGAATACCCAGCTGACCCATTTTGTGAACAATGATCTAATTAATTATCCAATTAAGTCAGGGTAAATCAAAGCAACTTCAGTAAAAACAGTACGTACAAAAACTAACTGCACAAATCTGCAAAAGTCTTTGATTGCATATATATTTTACCAACTACCAAAATTTCTACATTGTGAAAATAAACACATGTATCAAGAGAGATTATGTATGGAGATATATATAAATCTATTTTATATGTATTATGACTACAAAAATACTTTGCAGAAACATTTTGAATACAACATAAGAAAATATTGCTTATGTATTTATACTATTTTCAAAATTAGATTATTATAACTATGAATATGTTACTGGTACAAAGTCATAAATATCAAATGTATTCGTTTTAAGCTAAGTGTCTATTGAATACATAATTCCATATTCTGGTGTTGTAGACACCAGTGAGTGAATAGAAAAGGAAAAAAACAATACATATACGTGATCATTGATTTTTTCAAAACAAAATATATTTTATCTATTTAAAGCTTTCATGTTGAGGAGACATTTTATGGAACACATGTCGTTAATTCCTGGGAATGTGTATGCGTTTGTTTTCAATTGCCAGAGGAGTTCATGTTCCTGTAATTTTAAACACCATGCCCCTCCTCTGGGATTTCTTTGGACTTTTTCAACAACATTAAATAGAAAACTATGTGACTGGTTTTCATTAATATGCTTAGCTAACGCATTCGACAGATTTTGTTTAGATATGGCATAAAGATGCTCATATATGCGTGTTTTCAATGCACGTTCTGTCTTTCCGAAGTAATATGCAGCACGGTCTTTGCATTTGGCGAGGTAAACAACACCTTGACTTTCACAGTTGAATTTGTCATTAATGTGGTATTCACAACTTATAGATGAAATGAACTCTTTTTCTTCCTTCCTAGAGTTTACTTATGAATTGAGTAATACAACAATTAATTTTTTAGATATCAATATCTCCAAAGACATGACACATGTTACAAAAATCTTTAGAAAATCCACATATAGTAATTCTTTTTTACATTTCACGAGCAATCACCCCTTCCATCAAAAGAAGGGGGTCGTTAAAGGACAATTTGTCCGAGCTTCTCGTATGTGTTCAACAGATGTAAACTTTGAAGAAGAATGTGAGAAACTATGTGAAATGTTTCATAATAGGGGATATCCAAACCAGCTAGTCAATGCAGTTTATTCTGAAGTAAGCAACAAAAGGAAGAATGGTCTCATTGCCCCCATTTTTCAAGGTACCGCCCCTAATATAGAAAAAATAAATATAAACATTTTGCACAATGACAATCAAAACAATGGAAGCACAACCAATAATTATAACATTAGTTTTCTTACACAATTCAATTCCAACATTGGGCAGATAAAAAAAGTGTTGACAAATAATTGGGAATTTTTATTACAAAATGAAAAACTTTATTCCTTATTTGGCCCGAAACCAACTATAGTATATAGAAGGGGTTTAACCATTAAACAATTATTGGAGTCCCCCTCAACAACTTATAAGCCAAATAAAGGAATGATGAAGTGTGGTTGTTGCAAATATTGCAAGCACATACAGATTGGGTCTACCTTCACAGTTCGTGGTATAAAATACCACATTAATGACAAATTCAAGTGTGAAAGTCAAGGTGTTGTTTACTCAATAGACATTTAGCTTAAAACGAATATATTTGATATTTATGACTTTGTACCAGTAACATATCCGTAGTTACAATAATCTAATTTTGAAAATAGTATAAACACATAAGCAATATTTTCTTATGTTGTATTCAAAATGTTTCTGCAAAGTATTTTTGTAGTCATAATACATATAAAATAGATTTATATATATCTCCATACATAATCTCCCTTGATACATGTGTTTATTTTCACAATGTAGAAATTTTGGTAGTTGGTAAAATATATATGCAATCAAAGACTTTTGCAGATTTGTGCAGTTAGTTTTTGTATGTACTGTTTTTACTGAAGTTGCTTTGATTTACCCTGACTTAATTGGATAATTAATTAGATCATTGTTCACAAAATGGGTCAGCTGGGTATTCAAAGCCTATATAAGTGTTTTAACATATTTCTGTGTTTGTCTGAAGAAGTGCATGTATTCATATGCATGAAAGCGCTTACAAGTAAAAGGCTACATTTGTTTTACTTCGGCTGGCGTGATTTGTGACCTGTTCCTTTCCTGTGTATTTTTTAATAACAAAACAGAAAAATAGTCTACACTTTTGATGTGTGGACTTTTTTTAGCAAAAACTCCTGACTTTAAAAGAACTCCTGGTACTTGTATGCTATTTTTGTTTTGGGTATTTTCCATCATCCCCCATCCCCCTGAAGAACTCAGCTGTTTCGCTGTGTTGTTGTCATATCTTCTGCAAAAAAATTCTGATGCAATATGAATGCAACATAAGATCTCTGGATGAATGTAAACTCCCAAGTTAACTAAGAAAGTATGCAAAAATACTCAAAGTTTCATCATCTAAATAATTACGATAATAATAATAATAATAATAATAATAATAATAATAATAATAATAATAATAATGTGTGCATGCTTTTGGTGTGTCCTTTCTTTTGCTAAGAAGACTGACTATAATGTTGGCATCACCTGCATCTTCCCATGATCCTCCTATTTTTCTGCACCCTACCCCCTGTAGATGTTTCACCATTACCACTACTAAATGCCTAATTGTAGAATGTGTGTCTGTTTCATTCAAGAAGTACATCATTAAGATTTTTTTAACTTATCCCATGGGTCTTCCTCAATAGTTGCCCTCACTTTGCTCCTCTGACCCATTTGCCCCACTCTTGGGGTAGGAGCAGGAAACCTTCAAGCCAAGATGAGGGCCCCCTGTCCAATTTGTTCCCAGGCTGGAGGATCTAATCTGCCCATTTTTTCTCCAGAGAAGCTAAAGTCAAGCAGTAGTGGCTGGCCAGTTTACCAGATGCAGCAAACTCCGCTCCCAGCCTTTGATGCTCTTACCCCTTGCTGCAGCTCATTTTTTGAGATACAGTAACTGCTGACTTCTCTGCGATGCATGTGCAATCACACGTGCATTCATTGGCTAGTGTGATGCACAGGGTGAATGCTCAGCAGGCTTGATCTCTGCAGGTGCAAGACCCAGTGCTCCCTGTAGATGCCAGTGATCCAGAGCCAGCACCCCATGATGAGAGAGCTAACAACAGCCTGTATCTCTCTCTCTCTCTCTCTCATCCTCTCTGGCTGATCTCTTTCAGTGACCATGACACGAATCAAACCCGGTTTATCTGTGTCATACTCAGGACTTCATTCCTCGGCATCATGGTGGATTGGGCTTTCACTAAACCATCTAAAGATTCAGACATCTAGACTGATATTACAGCCCCCTTGATCTATACTTCACTGTGTTTATAGCTGGTTTTGTGCCTAGTTTAACAGCATGCACTATAGGCTATCCATCTCTTCCAAAATGCAGATTATGGGCTGGTTTGCTTTGCTCTCACACCATAAGCCATGAACCCCATTGTTCTTCGTCTCCTTTAAACTGCCATTGTTTGGTTTATATCCTAATGGAAAACTTGTGCTAAGAACTTGGCAGACATCAGAAAAGCTTCCACTATGGAGCATTGAAAACCAAAACCCCAGTGATCAGAACTGCTGAAAGCTAACTGCCAAAATACAAAACTCTAAATATTAAACTTCAAGGGATTTTGCAGAGAACAGACGGATATAAACCAAACAATGGCAGTTTAAAGCAGGAGATGAAGAACAATGGGGTTCATGGCTTATGGTGTGAGAGCAAAGCAAACCAGCCCATAATCTCAGTGGCGGCTGGTGACTTCAAATCAAAGGGGGGCTGCAGGTGACAGCTGAATGGGTGGGGTCAAGGGAAGGGGTGTGGCCAACTAGAAAGGGGAGGAGCTATGCTCAAAACCACAAAAACTAACTTTAATTAAATACGCTGCCCTGGGTGGCAAACCACCATTATGAGAGTCCGATCAAGACAAAAATAAGTGTAGAAGAATAAAAATATTTCAATGCATTGGCTGCATGACAGCTTACTTAATATCTAGATGGAAACAAAAGGTTGTGAGGCATGCAAAAATAAATTACTTTTTAAATGCATTACTGGAATGCCAGTCAAAATCAAGTGTAAGAAAAACCAGAAGCACTCAACTCAAACCACTTCTCCTTGCACTGCAGTTCCAATTATAATTTATATTCAGCTTTATTAAAGTACCAAGTAACATGCTGAAAGTAGAAATCTCTGTGATGCCCCCACTTGTAAAAATGTTTCTTATCCAAAAAAGACCTGCTGCCTGACAACTATCTACTTGTTTTATGGGGAAAACATGATCAAATTAAAAAATGAAAAGCAAACAAGAAACAAGCTCAAGATACATTGCTTAAAGGATTACTGTACAGGTTATGGACCACACATGATTGGCATTCTGTTTAGTTTACGGGTAAAGTCTGTAGAGATGACTGGAAGTCTCCAACAAGTGTAATAAGCTTTTTAAAATAATGGAATCCTGTCCTTTAATACCCAAGGCTTATACATTATCTAGTCAAGTATTCTCTGCATGGCAACAACAGAAAGACTTTCAATGTTGGCAATTCTTTAACAGTATGCCTATTAAAGCTTACTTGCATCTCATGATCTCAGACAAGCTTACCTTATGGTCATTAAAGCATTGCTACTTAAACACAGAGCAACAGGCACTTTCTGAGAAATAAGCATAAATCTGAGTAATAAGCATAAATCAACAGTACAAAAATATGACAGAAACCAGACCGTTCTGCAAAATCAAGGACAGATGAAAAGCCACTGTAGTACTTGTGTCTACCTTGGATGGGGGGGACACACTGCACATTTACACTGTTTGCCTTGCTTGGACACATCCAGATTCACTACATGGAAGAGTGGGGTACAACAAGTATGTCACAATTTGAAATGTCTCTGGCTGACTGTGATGGCCCTGACACATTTGTCATACCTCTCAACCTCAGAGCAAAAAATCTGAACAAAGCCATACACAGAAGTGGGACAAAGGCCCAAAAATAAGGACAATTTTTAAATATTGCTCTAATAAATTTAGAAAGATAATAGAATAGGTCTTGCATTAGTATGAATTTTCTGAAGGGTATACAATCTGAAACTCAAATGTCTGTCATTATTTTCTAACTTCAGTCTTTAGTGATTTGTCACTAATTTGCCAAAAAACACAATTTTATGAAAAATGGACCAAAAATGTGATGCAAAAATATAAAATAGCCACACAATACAGCTGGGAACCTGTCAAAGAAGGGACACTTTAATATTAGTACTGCCAACTTGAGCAGCTGACAAAATAAAAGAATCTACATGCATTTCAAGTAATCTATAACTTTGATTATTACAGTTATTTCTTAATTGTAAGCCCTCCATGTTTTCTTCCAAAATTGCTATTTTGCAGAGGGATTATTAGGGGGAAGAACAACATTTTGAGCCAAAATCGTGGACAGTTGAGAGGTTGCCTATGCCTAATTCTATAAAGCAATTTATTTGCATGTACCTCTCAACCTGTTAATGCAGTAAATCTGAACAAGGCCAAATATATTGGGGGAACATATAAACAGTACTAAAAATTGCTCTTGTATAAATTGAGTCAGTTGATAGAATAACAGTTCTTACTTTAGCATGTATTTTTCTGAAGGTTATGAAGTCTGAGACTCAGTGTATCATTTAGTGACTTAATTCCTAAATGATTTGCCAGAAAACTTCAAATTTTATGAAGAACAAACCAAAAATAAGAAGCAAAAATCTATTTATTCTTTGAAAATCTGGACAGTTGGGAGGTTTAGTTCAGCTGGGCCTGTCTGAGTTTAATGCCCTTCCCCCCTGACAAAATCATGGTTGAATGGAGCCTCTGCACCCATTCCAATGAACCATTACTTGGCTATTTCACTCCATTTACCATAAACACTAATGTGCATACTGCTTTACTTCTATGATGAGTTGGACTTCATTTGAAAGTTTTATTTTGTATTTTACAGCACAAACACTAAGTCATCTGCTAAACAAAGCAATGTAGTCTCACAATGAAAACTTAGCATTAAAACGTCTCTGCCCTTGAAACAGCATTGAAATCCACATTCAAAGAAAATACATTTTGCCAGTGGCAGATAAAGATTAATTTTGGGCTGTTTTCAAATCATAGGCCCCTTACATATGAAACATACATGTGCTCTTTGATACACCTTCCTCATTGTACTAAATTATATTCCTTGTACAATACAGTACAGTTGTCAGAGGGCGTTTTAAATTTGTTTTGAACATTTTTCCAGTAAGCAATGAAACAAAACGCATGCACCCATAATGGCAAAACTGCACAGTTCAGAACATTTATCACAAAAGTTTACTCAGACTTCCACAGTCCACCATTATCAGTAAATATGCACAATTCTACAGTCCACCATTATCAGTAAATATGCACAATTCTACAGTCCATTATCAGTAAATATGCACAATTCTACAGTCCATTATCATTATTATATGCACAATCTCTGAAGAAGTAAAAGTAATCTAAATAATTCCACATTAAAGAAATCTGTAACTAATGAAGAGGTTGCTGCTAGCAAACACCTTTATATTTCATGGTTTCACTGAAAAATAAAGTGTCTGTTGCCCCCTCAGGAATAAATTGCCTATATTACATTAAAAAATGATAAGCTAGTAATATTGCAAGAGGAAATGGATGGCAAACTGATAACAGACTCATAGTTAGTATCTTCACCAAGGAGAACATTCTCAGTATGGCAGCATCCACCCCTTGTGGGAGTAGAACCCACAGCCTTCTGCATCAAAAGCAAGTGCACAACCTGTTGTGCTATTAACAAGGAAAACTGACTTCACTTAAGCAACACTAAACTTCTGTTCCCCTGCAGCTCTCAGCTTCTTGTAAAATCTACTCAATACTCAACTGCATCTCAACTTCTCAGCACAAGAAAACTGCAAAAAGCCAAAATGTATTTGGGGGGGGGGGTTAAAAGCCCATAAACCAGGGACACATTAAACATTGCTTGTATAATCTTGGAAAGTTGCTAGAATAAAATGCTGTGTTACCACCATACATTTTACTGCCAAGGTCCCTGTGCAAAACAGAGCAACATACCACTACGCCAAATCAGCTGCTTTGTGAAAGAGAAATGGTGCGTTACCACCATACATTTTACTGCCAAGGTCCCTGTGCAAAACAGTCAGAGCAACATACCACTACGCCAAATCAGCTGCTTTGTAAAAGAGAGGAAGACTAAAACTTAAATTGCTATCATTTAGTGAATTCAGTTCTCACCATAGCTGTCAACCTCTTAGTACAAAACACCTGGACAAACCCAGTAATGAGGGAATACAGCCCTCAAACATATTCAGTGAATTCAGTTCTTACCATAGCTGTCAACCTTAGCACAAAAAACCTGGACACAGCCAATAATGGGGGAATACAGTCCCAAAAATAGGAACAAATTTCAAATATTCATCTTATAAACTTAGAAACTTGCTAGAATAAAAGGTTGTGTTACAGTTGTGTTACTATGTATTTTCTGAAGAACATGAAGTCTGAAATTCAAATGCCTGTCAATTTTACTGCTGACAGAATAAAATCAATTTTCAGCAGAGACCCAGAGAGAAATACTGCAGACACGTCTTTGTAAAATGACAGGGTACCAGAGCAAATCCACACAAACACAGAGAGGAGATGCAGACTCCACACAGAAGGCACCCCAGCCAAGAATCAAACCAGAAAACCTATAGCTGTGAGGCAGCAATACTACCACTGCACCATCAAATATGCAAGGAATTAAATATTCAGAAACCTGAAGTCTGAAATTCAAATGCCTGTCAATTTTATTTAACATTTGTTAATCAGGACAGTCTGACTTGGAACAAAAAAAAAATTCAGCAGAGGCCCAGGAAGAAATAATGCAGACATGTCTTTGTAACATGGGAGAACACAAAAGCAAACCCACACAAACACAAGGAGAAGATACAGACCCCACAAAGAAGACACCCCAGCCAAGAATCAAACCAAAGAACCAGCAGCTGTAAGGCAACAATGTTACCACTGCACCATTAAATATCAAGCATTGCAACATTTACAAACCACAGATATCATGAGGAACAGATCAAATCAAATATGAGGCAAAAATCTGCAATTTTTTTTTATAAATGGTGGTGGGTACGGAATTCAGGTCTTTAACACCTGCATACAAGGTACAGGGTTCAAGCCTGAGGTATTCCCTACCACACACACCTGTAGTAGCAAACCACAAAAACTAAATATACTGCCCTGGGTGCCAAACCGTCATTATGAGAGTCTAATCAAGAAAAAAGGACGTGTAGAAGAATAAAAATATTTCAATGCACTGGCTACATGACAGCTTACTTAATATCTAGATGGAAACAAAAAGGTTGTGAGGCATGAAAAAATAAATTACTTCTTAAATACATTACTGGAATACCAGTCAAAATCAAGTATAAAAAAACAAGCTTCTCCTTGCACTACAGTTCTAATTATAATTTATATTCAGCTTTATAAAAGTACCAAGTAACATGCTGAAAGTAGCAATCTCTGTGATACCCCCACTTGTAAAAATGTTTCTTATCCAAAAAAGATCTGCTGCCTGACAACTATCTACTTGTTTCATGGGGAAAATATGATCAAAGTAAAAAATGAACAGCAAACAAGAAACAAACTCAAGATAAATTGCTTAAAGGATTACTGCACAGGTTATGGACCACACATGATTGGCATTCTTTTAGTTTACGGGTAAAGCCTGCAAAGATGACTGCAAATCTCCAACAAATGTAATGAGCTTCCGAAAATACTGTAATCCTGTCCTTTATTACAAATACTGTCATATGCATTTCAATACCCAAGGCTTACACATTATCTAGTTATGTAAATATTCTCCGCATGGCAACAACAAAAAGGCTTTCAGTGTTGGTAATTATTTAACAGTATGTTTATTAAAGGTTACTTGCATCTTACAATCTCAGACAAGCTTACCTGATGGTCATTAAAGCATTGCTACTTAAACACAGAGCAACAGGGCACTGCGACAGCATGCATTTTCTGAATAATAAGAAGCATAAATCAACAGTATAAAAATATGACAGAAAACCAGAACATTCTGCAAAATCAAGGACAAATGAAAAGTCACTGTCGTAGTTGTGTCTACCTTGGATTGAAGGATACTCTGCACATTTACACTGCATAACTGCTCCTTCCCTTGCTTGGACACATCCAGAGTCGCTACATGGGGGAGTGGGGTGCAACAAATATGTCACAATTTGAAATGTCTCTGGCTGACGGTGATGGCTCTGACAATCATACCTCTCAACCTGAGAGCAAGAAATCTGGACAAAGCCATACATAGAAGTGGGACAAAGGCCCAAAATAAGGACAATTTTTAAATATTGCTCTTATAAACTCAGAAAGATAATAGAATAGTAGTAGGTCTTAGTGCTACACAATAGTGAAGCAGGAACAGTTGGGTCTTGGGTGACAGTGAACCAGTTACTTCAGTTAGGAGGGGGTGAGACTCCAATTTACAGTTTATTTGATTTAATTTAAATAAAATCTCAGTAGAATCACACAATACAAAATATGTTACACACAACATGCATCCAAAAATATAGAGAAAAAGCTATTTTAACATTTTTTTATTTTCAAACTTGAAAATAATATAGACATTTTAAATTCTAAAGATGACATGTAAAATTATTTACAAACAAATTATACTTAGCAGTTATAAAATAATTGCTAGATACAAAATATATGTAATTTGCTTTTTTGGTACAGACATAAATCCTTCAACATTATATCAATAATCCCAACACATCAATGTAACAAATGTCAAGTCATCCACTCTAACTATATAACCAAAACAATTTTCATATCTGTTAATACATCTATCTAATCGCCTTAGCATTTGTATTCCTCGATCACCTACATCTGACATGAGCTACATGAAAACATTGCCAGTCATACTAAACTGTTTCACTTCCAGTACACAAGGCAGTAATGTGCATATACAAAAAAAAAAATTTCCATGTCTATAAATGTGAACATTAATCACCCAAGTCTTCTTCTATACACATGGAAGAAGACATAACTGTACTGAACATCTCTGAAAAATTTTACGTGGGATATAGGGACAGGAGGGCAACAAACAGCTGAAGGTACAGTTTGCAATGTACCAATCAATCAAACAGTTGGAAAAGTGAATCATGAGCTACAATACTTAATTACTTCTGCATCACCTTCACTCTGTTCTTCTTCTAACTTATTTTCTTTCTTCTTCTTTCTTCTTCTGTTCTTCCTTCAGGCTAGGCTAGCACAGGCTGCACAGCACAGATATTACCACCCAAATAAAAAAAAATTAAAAAATCCAATACCAAATTAAATTATTAATAAAATCGGACTCCTTGCTTAATCACAGTAACGAATCAATCCACATTCCACAAGCCCACAACTGACTGATTGATTCTAGCTCTTTTCCCAGCACATAAAGCCCGGGAAGAGAGTGACAACCAATCAGCAGCATTTAGCCCAGCAAGCACGTCATGACGTGCCTGCGGACGTCCGCAGTCTGAGCCCTTCCAATTCTATGCGGTTTGGAACCGATAGACTTCTGAGCATCACAATGATGCCTTCATTACTCCTCCGGTCTGCAATGAAAACAAAAAAGCTGTTTAAAACCGCCAGCCCGAGGCGGTTAAAGTGCTTATGTCATTACTTCGAAGTCGCGGACTCGAAGTTTGTTTTAAACAAAAAAAGTTTTTTTTTTTTTTTTTACATTTTTCTCACACTTTACTTTTTAGCTGAGGGGGCTGCAGTCCGGCAGTCTGATGCCACGAGCCACCCCTGCATAATCTGCATTTTGGAAGAGATGGATAGCCTATAGTGCATGCTGTTAAACTATGCACAAAACCAGCTATAAACACAGTGAAGTATAGATCAAGGGGCTGTAATATCAGTCTAGATGTCTGAATCTTTAGATGGTTTAGTGAAAGCCCAATCCACCATGATGCCGAGGAATGAAGTCCTGAGTATGACACAGATAAACCGGGTTTGATTCGTGTCATGGTCACTGAAAGAGATCAGCCAGAGAGGATGAGAGAGAGAGAGAGAGAGAGATACAGGCTGTTGTTAGCTCTCTCTTCATGGGGTGCTGGCTCTGGATCACTGGCATCTACAGGGAGCACTGGGTCTTGCACCTGCAAAGATCAAGCCTGCTGAGCATTCACCCTGTGCATCACACTAGCCAATGAATGCACGTGTGATTGCACATGCATCGCAGAGAAGTCAGCAGTTACTGTATCTCAAAAAATGAGCTGCAGCAAGGGGTAAGAGCATCAAAGGCTGGGAGCGGAGTTTGCTGCATCTGGTAAACTGGCCAGCCACTACTGCTTGACTTTAGCTTCTCTGGAGAAAAACTGGGCAGATTAGACCCTCCAGCCTGGGAATAAATTGGACAGGGGGCCCTCACCTGGGCTTGAAGGTTTCCTAATCCTACCCCAAGAGTGGGACAAATGGGTCAGTGGAACAAAGTGAGGGTGGCCATTGACCAAAATCTATGAGACGAGTTTAAAAAAATTCTTAATGATGTACTTCTTGAAAGAAAAAGACACACATTCTGAAATTAGGTTTTTAGCAGCAGTAATGGTGAAACAGCTAGAGGGGTAGGGTACAGAGAAATAAGAGTATCATGGGAAGATGTGGATGACACCAGCATTACAGTCAGTCTTCTCAGCAAAAGAAAGGACACACCAAATGCATACACATATTATTATTATTGTCATTATTATTTAGATGATGAAACTTTGAGGCTTTTTGCACACTTTCTTAGGTAATTTGGGAGTTTACATTCATCTCGATTGCATTTACATTGCATCAGAAATTCTTTGCAGAAGTTATGACAGCAACACAGCAAAACAGCTTGGGGATGGGGGATGGTAGAAATTACCCAAAACATTAAACATACAATTACCAGGAGTTCTTTTAAAGTCAGGAGTTTTTGCTACAAAAAGTCCACACATCAAAAGTGTAGACTATTGTTCTGTTTTATTATCATGCTGCGCACCTTCAACTTTCCTGTCTGATTAGCCTTTCAGTGTATCAGTTTTTCTTACCAGTTTATACTCTAGGCTCAGGAATGCTGCATCACTTCTCACAATTAACAAAACAGTCCCCCGGATTCATGAAGCTCGGCCAAGGCCGGCGTAAGGCTTGCACCGGCCGTGCAGCGTATAACTGGCGTAGCAGCGCCACATGCATAGCAATGAGTGTGCGCTGCAACCACAACCACGTGCATAGGGCACGTGCGCGAGTCCAGGGAGCCTAACTAGGATGCGCTTGTAGGCGTGGCCAAGCCGGCAGGCGATGAGCAACCTAAAGTGCTGACTCTCACAGGCCGCCTGCAATAGTAACCGCACCAACCAGTGTCCGTGGATAATGAAACGTATGCAGAGTATGCAACATAGTACCCGTCCACACAAAATGGAGTACCAAACATACATCCACGAAGTACAAAATGTTCCCATCCATGGAACAAAGTATACTTGGAATACTGTGTCCGTCACGCTGCACTGTCAGCAGTCATACCCAGTGGAGGTGTACTGCATCATGTCAGCGCGCCGCAACTACACACGACTAGCCCCATGGGCATGGTCACCAGCAGTCCCACAGTGGTAGTGATAGTACACAGCTGGGCAGTCGTGGCCATATAACAACCAGAAAGAAACTAGACATCCCAAACACACACAAACATGTGTATAGTAAAATGTGCTAGACACAGCAACGTAACCGTCACATACACATAGGATGGCGTATGCCGAATCGGAATATCCAGAAGCAGAACCCATGCATGCAAATGTAATACACAACAACCCCGTCATAGCATGTAACCCGCACCCATGTCCGAATGTCCACCCAATCCAGCTAGCAGCCTTGCGCAGCTGCACACATACACAGAGCGGGTATACCCCATATATAGTAGGAAGTATTGTCCTAGGCAGTGACAGGCATGCAAATATGTACCCCACATGTCAACATCCCATCCCAGGTACTGAAATCCAAATGGCTGTATGTGAATGTGTCGGCAGAATGTGTACATCCTGCGTGTGGTTACTGACCTGTCAAAACCCCATAGGTGTTCACACGCCACGGTGTCCATAACTGTACACATCTGGACAAAGCAGTATGTGCAGCCACGGTAATGATGATTAGCTATGCAGACATGCCAAACACAATACACAGGGTGGAACAGCCGTCCACCAAGCAGGTCACCCCAGCAGGGTTGCCACATGCACAGATTGTCAAGGTGGGACATCACTCATACACATGTGTGGTTCTGTATGGTAAAACACCCACGGCCAATGCAAAGGATAGAATAACACGTATATGCCAGGATGAACGGTTATGTCATAGCATGTGAATAGCTTAAGCTATCCAACATAATAGTCATGTGTACCAGATACAAAATGCCTGTAACATGCAAGTAGTAATGCAGGAAGACATACATGACTGTGTTAATATCACAGGACATATGGCACGTGTCAAGTGTCGACGCAGGACACAAATGTCCATAATGGGGCCCCCGCAAAGAGGAACAAGTGCCAACCCCACCCCCCACTGAAGTATCGGCAGTATAAATACAACCCAATCACACACCAACACCACCGTCCAACCCATGATAGCAACAAAGGCCAGACAAAGACCAACACGATGCGTGCACAAATAGGGACACATGTAACCGTTGCCCTCACAACCTTCAACAGGCCACCGAATAATAGTATGTACATACGCATGAAATGCTGCGAAGGATGTGTGTTAGTCCCCAGTATCACAGAGGGACGTACACAGATACACTGTAACCAACCGTCACATATGTTCACTGTACACAGCATACCTGCAGGTAATACATAGTCCAGTCATGTGCCACATAAATATCCACGTATGAATGAGGACAGGAGATAGACAAGTGTGAATGGGAACAATGCACACCATGGCATATGTATGATAACCGGCACCACCCACAGCATTGTATGCCAATAGCATAAGCTATTGTCGGTTGTCCAAACACCCGTGTCTGTAAACATGGATTGAATATCATAGCAATAACCCACGCCTGGGTGTGGGTAATGCTGGATATACCCACGGTAGACGTGGTGCGGTCCCGAAGCCCGAGGGACCAAACAAAGGCAACAGTGGGTAAATACAGCATTACCCACACCCAGATGTGGGTTATTGCTATTATACCATATCATCTAAGGAAATAAACTATTAATCCCCAGACATAATGGCACAGTATAATTCCTGTCTGCTGCCCATCCGCAGATGTCCGGCATCTGCGGCGGTGCTGACGTACTGCGCGAGATGTGCTTTGCTAATGTCAAAACTGTCTCGCTATGTGAAACCCAGTTAACATAGCAAATCAATACAAAACAGCAACGGAGAGCTCGCTGTCCCTGTTGCTTTGTTGTACAACCTGTCTCGCTATGTTAAATGTGTGTAGCATAGCGAGACTGCCCCAAAGTAAGCAATGGACATCTCTGTGGCTCAGTTAAAGCTGTCACACTATGTTAAACCCATGTAACATAGCGAGACAGGTTTTAAATACCGAGGTATACTAATGGAAATAGGTCCAGGTGACCATTGCCATTACTATAACCCGATCTACAACGGGCACGCTGACCAATCAGCGTGCACGGTTAGGAATAATGGGGGGGATTATGGTATAATAGACATGGGCAAACCGTGCCCATGTGCCTCGTCTGACATTCGTACATGGTCAGGGCAGTTCTGTACACTAGGAGGACAAGACCAAACTCAGAGCACCACAGGAACACCCTGACAATCAAAGACCTGTATGCATTGGGGCTATAAGCCCCTGTGATCTGAATATCCCTGCAGTTACGCCATATGCATCCTGGGTCAAGAGCAGTAGGGAATAGGGAATGTGTAACATGTAGTACCACACGTTTCCCAGCAGGAGAATGGATGCCTGTGACGTAAGTGAGTGCGGGGGGGGATATGTTAATGTAGCTATGTACCATGGGTATGCATATAAATGAGACAGAACACCAAACGTGTAGTGGTCACATCAACCGGCCAACGTGAATGCAGTCCCATTTGAATTACGACTATAGAACATATAAATGTGAACGTGTAATTAATGCGTCTGTGCAGCAAAGACAGTTACATATGTAAAGGTGAATGTGTGTTCCGCATACGTCCGTTAACCGGATCAGAGATATGTTACTGGAACAGTCACAACTAATACAGGCCACATAAGCACACAGACTCAGTAAACATATGTAACCCAGAATATGGATATGCATGTGCGCCTGCACGTAACCCACAATGAGGAAATGCAAGTGCGCCTGTGCGTGTGTGATCCACTCACAGCAGGGTAACTTAATGCTGTTTCCCCCACGTTAGTTATACATGTCTCAAAACTGTCAGTCTCTGAAAGTATGGAACCGGACAATGCCATGCAAAGTACTGGTACAAATAGTGAGAAACACATGATATGTGATAAGACAAACATAGAACGTGGATAGAATAACGGGTGTGTTAGTAGCAGGGATTGACGAAGGGTATGCATCTGTAACCCGACCTACTTGTCAGAAGGTGCCACCGTATGTTTATTTATTTTTCATTTTATTTTACATTTGTTGACCGGGCTAGTCTAGCTGGATATATGTCCATTTTCAGTAGAGGCCCGGGGAGAAAAGCTCCACACACAAAAAAAGCACAATATACCAAAATAGACATATATGTAAACAAAAATGAACAACAATAGAAAGTGTCCAAAAAGGACTGGTTACATAAAAATTCCAGAAGACAAAGAAAGATACATAGTCAGTTGAAGCACGTCATAATTATAGAATCAAGCCTCTATAGAATCAAGTAAATCTCACATGAAATGCCAGCAAATTGCCAGATAGACACAGGTCAATGTAAAACACACCTAAGATAAAGGGCCAACCATCCATACACTCTGCCAGTACCTGTACAGTGGAAAGGTATGGTATGGTTATAGATGTGTGTACACAGGTAATCCACAGACATTAACAAAGCAAGGTATGAAACGAGGAGTTTACATGTATATATGTACACACAACAGACCTACATCCCGTATATATGACACATGGATATAAATATGCCAAGTAATAGATAATATGGGTAGTCAAACAGACATCCACGAATGGGGAACATACAGCAGCAGTCAAAACCACCGGCCAGAAAGTGACAGTCCAGCAAGTTCTACACTTTACACATGCACACTGGTGTCCATTGTAGGACTCCAAAAATTGATCCATTCGCAGCACCTGCTACGATTGACGCAAAAGAAGTGACAGCCGCAAATACGAATCAGCTATACATGCACTAAAAGCGGGTTCAAGGGTGATGACACATGTGTCCATGAAATGCAGGACATATGAACAGATATCCCTAGAGTGGCGAGTCCATAGAAGTGCGTCCACATCCCAGTACCGCACACATTAACCATGTGTAATGTGTACCATAGAGGGTTGCAGGCATGGGAACCTGGGTATGCAGAAATGGGCCTAGGTGTTGTTTGGCAGAGAATCCGTAGGCCCGCCCTGTGGGAGGGATGTGGGTATAGCACATGCCTTAATCCCCACTAATGGTGCAAAGCATCCACCGGATAATGCGGAAAGCAGGTTTGAAATATGTACAGCCCTATATCAGTGTCCTGTAGGCGATTCCCATGGATGGACATGCGTACGACCAAGATGGCACCCATAACTGGAAATCTGTCAGAATAACACAGCTGCAGTAAGGCATAGTACAGGAACTACAGATAGGGACTACATTAGAAATACCCCATACAAAGTCAGACCGTTGTGTGAGTACTGGCGTAGCCATGAATACGGATGTTATGAGTGTCACTAATCATGCAATGGAAATAGCGGTCACTATCACCCACCGCACAGTCCGGAATGCCTAGGCAGCAATCAGCTAGGAAGGCACAGCACTATGCGAAACGTAACAAGGGCAAAAGCCGAACGTCAGGGCGTGTACACATAATGACAACAGGTCAAGGGTATGAAGGAGCTAACCTGTCCAGAATACATGTACTGAACCGGTGATACTAGGCGGACAGGTGGGAAGAAAGACAGCAGGACAAATGTGCAAACATGTATATGTCACACCCTGGAAATTGTGAATGACGACGTATGCCCCGCGAAGGTCAATGTGGAAGGTAATCAGACACAAAGGTGAAGTGTCCCCCAGGGTGCCATGAAGTGTCAACATAACAATTACCAGGCCCCCATAGTCGTACGTGAGCCCGCCACTGACGGAAAAAGCAAATGACGCACACATATGGTACAGGAAAGAACAATTAGTGTGGATAAGCAGATGTAGACCTGTGTGAGGAATACAACTGTCTGCGTGGGTGTGTCGTGCAAATACAAAGTAATGTCATGTGATCTGTCATGCCGCCATACACTGTGTGTGTACTGTAGTCAGACAGTAGGTATGTTGTATCAGACACATACCCTGCAACTGCACAGATGTACGCAGACTGTGTAGAAGTCTGCCTCATATGTTTGCTGTGTTCCACGTAACAGTAACAGTCCGGCGCCCTCATAACTGACGACAGGAAACAATGACAAACATGCGAGGAAGACACCAAATCAGACAGAAATGCCATATGCATGCATAACATATCACTGTGCCCACTATCAATTTTTCTAAGAGCAACATGTCATGACTGGCCCTGAGTGTCCCACTATCACATAAGGCCTTGTCCAGATATACGCTCCTTGAGGTGGAGTGTTATGAACAGACACAGATACATGTGTGTGGAAACACTATTATCCACTGCAAGAAGATAAAATGTGCTGCAGTAGGAGGGGCAGTACTGTCCGCAGGTATGTGCTGAAATGCACATTAAACAGCTGTTTACATGGATTACCCATAGTGGCGACACCTGCACAGATGATTATACTGGGACATACACACGACCATGCACACAGCTCAGATAGACATACACACACCATAAACAGGCAATGATACACAAGGTCTATGGCGTGTACGAGTACAGTGACAGTACAGCAAGGATAGCTGTCTGCCAAGATATACAGCAGATGTCTCTAGGGCATGTAACACCTCCCGGAACACGGACGTTGCATGGACAATGTTTGGATTTGCATCGTACCACATTGCTATGTGTCAGCCGTGCAAATATGCGATACATGGGACAGACAGCTGTCCATGCAAGAGCAGCGCTATGGGCATAACATATGTATGTATATATACATCGAGAGAGATACAGACAGACACATGTGGCAAGGCCGGTAGTGGAACCTACACATCACTACCCTATCACACCACAGCAGGACGCACGTGGAGAACACGCTACGGAGGTCGCTAACCACAGCAGGCACACAGGCAGTCCACTAGCTGCGTCTCAACATCCGCAAACACAGAGATGTCAGCAGGATATATGTGTGCTGCGGAGTGTCTAAAACCATAACCTACGAACCCATGCGGCTGGGAGCATAGACACACACACACACACACACACACACACACACACACAGCTGGCAGGCATGGGAATTGACCTTACTCCTAGCTACCCAATCACACGATGGTATGACACAGGTACGGAACGCGCTACTCGAAGCACTGAACACAGCACTGTCAGAGGCATACATCTAGGTGGGTGACATCATCCGCAAAGGAATAGACGCCGATAGCAAATGTATGTGTTGTGAAGTGTCTAAAAGTATCATTGTCTCCAGAGGCAGCCGGAAACACACACTCACACACACGGGGAAGGGCTGGGAGTTGAACCTACACCTACCCACATGAACACGCTACAGCAAGATGCATTTACAGAACGCGCTACCGAGATTACTGAGCACAGCACCATCAGAGGCATACTTCTAGGCGGGTGACATCATCCGCAAAGGAATAGATGCTGATAGCAAATGTATGTGTTGTGAGGCGTCTAAAAGCATCACTGTCTCCAGAGGCAGCTGGAAGCACACACACACACTTGGAAGGGCCTGGAGTTGAACCTACACCTACCTACATGATCACACTACAGCATAATGCATTTACAGAACGCGCTACTGAGATTACTGAGCACAGCACTGTCAGAGGCATACTTCTAGGCGGGTGACATCATCTGCAAAGGAATAGATGCTGATAACAAATGTATGTGTTGTGAAGCGCCTAAAAGGCATTACTGTCTCAGAGGCAGCTGGAAACACACACACACACCACACTTGAAAAGGCCGGGAATTGAACCTACACCTACCCACATGAACACACTACAGCAAGATGCATTTACAGAACAAGCTACCGAGATTACTGAGCACAGCACTGTCAGAGGCATACTTCTAGGCGGGTGACATCATCCGCAAAGGAACAGACGCTGATAGCAAATGTATGTGTTGTGAGGCGTCTAAAAGCATCACTGTCTCCAGAGGCAGCTGGAAACACACACAAACACGGGGAAGGGCCGGGAGTTGAACCTACACCTACCTACATGAACACACTACAGCATGAGGCATTTACAGAACGCGCTACCGAGATTACTGAAAACAGCACTGTCAAGAGGCATACTCCTAGGTGGGTGATATCATCTGCAGAGGCAAGGCTGCCGATAGGGAATGAAGACAGAGTGAGCAGTCACACAGCATGTTACTATCCCAAGGTGGACGTACAGTAACACGGCAGTGCTGCACTCGGGAATACTAACTAACTACGGAGCACTACATCATGAAATGGATACAGGATGCACCACAGGCAGTACACCCTGTGAGAGAGCAACTGGCGTGCATGATGTAGGCATCCATTGTGGCATAGCAACTACACATAACTTGCCTGGACGGCCACCATGGCTATGCACGATGTCATTGGCCATGGCTACACGCCTAGTATCAGACGTCGGTGCCGAATGTACTGTGTCTCCATGCATGGCGTACTGGGCATGCTCACACACTTAGCGGTCGCAAAGGGGAAACATACATGCACACAAGGTATACTCACAGAAGGGCGCAGTGTGCACTGTACTGTGTGTCCATCTACACAACTGCTTACTGGGCATGCTCACACACTTAGCATTTGCAAAGTGCAGACATGCATACACATGGAGTTGCATCATGAAAGGGCAGGGCATGCTCACACTTAGCGGTTGCAAAGGGGACACATACATGCACACGGGGTACAATCACAGACGGGCGCAGTGTGCACTGTACTGTGTGTCCATCTACACAACTGCTTACTGGGCATGCGCACACACTTAGCATTTGCAAAGTGCGGACATGCATACACATGGAGTTGAATCATGAAAGGGCAGTGTGTGGAATGTCGTGTGTGTCCACCTACACAACAGCAAACCCGGGCATGCTCACACACTTAGCGGTCGCAAAGAGGAAACATATATGCACACGGGGTATAATCACAGACGGGTGCAGTGTGCACTGTACTGTGTGTCCATCTACACAACTGCTTACTGGGCATGCTCACACACTTAGCATTTGCAAAGTGCAGACATGCATACACATGGAGTTGAATCATGAAAGGGCAGTGTGTGGAACGTCGTGTGTGTCCACCTACACAACAGCAAGCCGGGCATGCTCACACACTTAGCGGTTGCAAAGGGGAAACATACATGCACACGGGGTATAATCACAGACGGGCGCAGTGTGCACTGTACTGTGTGTCCATCTACACAACTGCTTACTGGGCATGATCACACACTTAGCATTTGCAAAGTGCAGACATGCATACACATGGAGTGTGATCATGAAAGGGCAGAGTGTGGAACGTCCTGTGTGTCCACCTACACAACAGCAAACCGGGCATGCTCACACACTTAGCATTTGCTACGCGCCGTCCAGCATGCAGATGGAGTGTACACACTGCAGGTCACAGTCAGGTACACCTGTCCACACGCACAGGGTGGTCACACATGCAGTTACTCGTACACACACAGATGACATCACAGGCATCACGGATGCAGGTCAAACATGTACACACTGCAGTGAACACTGTAGCTGCCATGCCAGCACCATGTCATCGGTGCAGCAGTATACCTCATGGTCCAACAACAGCATGTGACATATGTCCACAGGTCTGTATAGCAGTGTACACCAGTCGTGCAGAGTACACATGTACTAACAATGATCCAACATGTGTGATGTAGTCCACCCATATCAGTATACATGGACAGGTCAGCTCCACACATACCATGGCCCTGACACAGCGATGATACATGACTGCTGCTGTACCAGAGTGAACCAACGTCCGGATATGTCATACATGTGATTGTCTGGCTGTGTGCATGGACTGCACACATGACACATATGAAGCCTGTGATGTACCACATGCATAACACTGGCGTACGCGGTGCTACACACACGAATGGAAGGTGGACCCATGTCTGTGGTATGCTCCCACTACAGGGTGTAGCGGTGTTGACTGGGACACATACCCTTGTATTGTTTGCCTGTGACAGTTGTGATACCATACCACAGTCCATGTTTTATGTATGTCAACACACATGTCAAAATGTAGCAATGCATACACACATGGCAACAGGAGACACATGTGACACGTGTACTGTGCATGGTGCAGCCATGCATGAGCAGTGGCCGATGTCCATAACATAGTTGCAACACCCTACCACATGCGTACCCATCATAGGGGCCGTCATATGGTGGCATAAGAACAGCACATATGGAGGTATGTGTGTACATCATGTGTTTAAACACCTGTCTACATGCATGTGTGCAGGTGGTGGCTCACAGGTGTGTCACACACCATCCTACCCTGCCATGTGCATACAGTATGCTATGTCGCTGTTACATGACAGTGCTGCCATAATGCATACCCAGCGGTCAGGTGTCATCGACTGTATGTCACATGGCTACAGTAACACCTACCACCTCCCAAGTGCATATATCGGCACATCTGCCGGATACAGTGTTGTTACGCATAATGCACTACATACCGCTGCATGCCTGCACACGTCTCATATGGCGGGTGTAGTATTCCCAGCACCGACATGTGTGCATGAATGTGTGCCCATGTATGCCACATATCGGGGGGACTATGTCCCACGTGCTACACATCCCTGTACACCATAGTAGAGATCCGTACATACCTCAGTGTGGGGTGCATGGATGTGGATGGTGCAGTACATGCAACACGTTGTCTCTCCATGTATACATGTGTGGTCACCACAATGTGTGTGTGGCAATATGTTTGTATGTCTGCTGCCTGGTGTGAGGGTGTATGCAGATATACTGTTGTGAACGGACACTAACCACACAAGGTGACCATCCCGTACTGGTGCTGCATTGCACAACCCTGTCGATGCCATAGGTGTGAGCCATACTGGCCACCTGTGCAAGTCCGCCCCCTGTGACATGGCGTGTGGGTGCATTGTATTGTGAGGGTGCTGACCACACAGGCAGGTGTCCCCATCTGCACACTATGGGGTGTGCGCCATAGTGGTGTACACCCCACGATTGTGGCCATATACCTGTACTGGTACAGGGTCCTACTGCTGCACAGCGTGCACCACAGCTGACAGATGACACCTGAAGTCAGTGGCCAGCACGCTGTGTACGACACCTGCACCATGTCACCATACCTGTACTGTGTCCTGCCATGTATGTGATGTCTCTGTCCACTGTAGCCTGTGGCACCGACCACATGCGTCAGGTGCAGTATATGTGCGGACATGTGTGTCATGTAGGTGTCCAGGCAGGTTGCGGGTACATGTAGTATGCTTATATTGCCAGATGTGCCTGTGGGTAATCCACAGCTACACGTGGGGGACTGATAACAGTGCTCCCTGTAGGCACATGCGAGTACACCATAGGAGGGATTCAGGTTATCAGAACCAACATGGTGCTACACATGTAACCATCACACATACCGTGAACACATCACAATGCATGCTGCACCTGCACTACATGGTATGTCTGCTGCATGTTGACAGTACACAACCCACGTCACATATGCATCTGTCAGTTTTCATACACAACCACTGCAACATACACATCCCACGCTATGCATACACAGGTATCATATACACCTCTCACTATCCTGTCCACCCTGTGCATCAGACTATATTTGCATAACCCTGCACCGATGGTGTGGTTGACAGGGATGCAGCAGAGGCTTCATCATATGCACAGGGTGATATGTCTGCCAGGGGCATAGGCTGCACCAATGGATAACATCATGTGTGTGTGTAAGGGCTGGTGAGTTTACTGGGCATGACTGTGCAGAATGCATGTGGATGTGGTGGGGCCCTACAGTTGTGTCTGCTGTGTGTGGGTATGTGTATACACAGTTCAGCCATATGTGATGCCTACACGGGGTATAATTGACAGCCCCAGACTGTACAGTGCAGGTTGTATGGCTCACTGTGTCCGTCCACGGCCACGTGACCCGTGCCTGCCTGGGGTTGCATGGGCACTACTGGGTGGAGGTATAGAGTGGCTACTGTCCGATGACACATGTCCGCTGGAACCGTGTCCACGATGGGACCGGCCAGGGCCATGTCCATGTGGCCTGCTGTGTCCTGGTGTGGACGGTGCAGCACCAGCTGCACTGCTACTGCTACCGGCACTGTGTGAGTGGGCATGAGAGGTGGCACGCACATGTCGACCTACACTAGGTGATGTTGCTGGCCTACGCCCATGTGTCCTATGCCTCACCCCTACCAGGTGTTCCAGCACAGACAGCTCACGCTCGCGGATTGCCATGCCTCGGTCGAGGATTCCAACCATTTCACCTAATTGCCTATCCAGTACATCAGCAATCTGCTGTTGAGCATTCGCCAATGACTGGATGTTGTCATTTAGGGTACGGATTGCAGCCCTCTGCAGCCTCTGCCCTTCTTGGTTCTGCCATTCTGCACGTGCCTGTGCCGCCATTACAGTCTGGAACATGCGTCTGGTGATACCAGCTGCTGCGCCCTGTACTGCAGGTGCATGTCTGCCAGAGGTCCTCCTACGAGCAGCACCGGCCACATGCCTGTGTGGCACATCACCAGTCATTACACTGGCAACATGATGTGTAGGCACACCTTCTGTAGCCACCACACATTCCTGTTCCATGCCAACAGATGCTGACTGTCCTTCCTCTATGGGCAACGGTGATGTGGTATGTGTTGGCATCAGAACCGTGTGCAGGGATGAGGGGGACATAGGTGGGATGATAACCAATGGCGCAGATTCTGCCCCTGACAACCCTGCCTGTACCTCATGCATATGGTCATCACCACTAGTATCTGTGGGGACACTAACATCAGATGGACCGCAGGAGGGGAACGCACCTACACCACCTGTGAATACAAAGACATACTGTAAGGTACATTACACACAGACACACACAGACACACACACAGACACACACACAGACACACACACACACACACACACACACACACAGACACACACACACACACACACACACACACACACACACACACACACACACACACACACACACACACACACACACACACACACAGACACACACAGACACACACACACACACACACACACACACACACACACACACACACACACACACACACACACACACACACACACACACACACACACGCAGACACACCATGCATGTGATATTTCAGATGGCATGCAGCATTCCTGCGCTACATCACAGGGAATGCAGCCCAGACATTAATAGTGTTAGTATGCATACCACCCTGGGGTGCACACTACATCAAGCAGGTGTCATATCAGTAGGCATGCAGTACACACAATCATGATAGTTTGCATGCATCACCGTGATACGCCATGTGGCCACAGACAGGTTAACAGTACACATGGCTGACGTTACCTTGACATGTAATCCGCTGACATGTGCGGTAACATGCATACATGTGTGACACAATGGTGTCCCGCCACATGCACTGAATCATAATGGGCTTCACAGTGCAGTGTTGTGTGTACAGCCTACAGATAGAATGCATGTTTAGCAAATATGTACGTGCAGGTGTGGTTAGTGTGAGCCGTGTACATAGCTATACAGTGGGGAGTACAGGCACTGTGCCACTGCATGGCAACAGGACACATGTATGTTGCTGTGCGATGCATAACATGGATGCATTGCATTGCCATGACTGCAACACAGTCATGCTGTTCCACAGCACGTATATGGTAGACATCGGTGACACCTCCGGTGGCTGCAGACAGGCATTCCGGTTGTCTGGTGTAACACATCAAATGTACAGGTGGTCCACTACGGCTATGATTGCACTATGTGTGGACAATGTGCAACGGGGTCTATCCACATCAAACGTACTGTGTGGCAACATGCCTGTGGCTATCACCCATGGCCATGTGTGAATGGGTCTTGGACAATTGTGTGTGATGGGCATCGTGTACCCATGTCTGTGGTGTCCCATGTGACATACACCCATACATGTCGGAGGTGTCACAATCCACAGGGCTATGCAGACAACAGTGTGGATGTTTGTTATGTCAGGTGTAGGTCATGTGATGGTGTGTCAATATTGCAGACAGAACACCACAGGCTTGGGACATGTCGGGTGGCATGTCACAATGTGTGCACACAATGCAGGGGCATATGTCACATTGGCGACACCTGTGTGCTGCCCAGATCACTGCTCACTGTGTGGTACTGTGTGCATACCACAAATGCTGTTCCAATGCATACTACATATGCATCCATTGTAGAACACCTCCACCGTTGTATGCATAGCTGACCGCACATATCACATTGACAGGTACTGTGGTGTCATGCCAGTGTATAATACCAGTTGTATCTACTGCACACTGGTGGCATGTGTGTGTCTGGTGGTGCAACCTGTATAACGTGACTAGAACCAAACCCAAGTGTGCATGTTATACCTGGCCACATGGCGAATAACTCTACACTGTAACATGCCTGTTACTGACAACAGTCTCACCTGCGACGGACCCATGTCTGTGCGACACGCCAGAGGTACCTGTATAGGGGCGACACAACAGTATAAACATTATCCATGACTGTATGACAGCCACAGTTCGCACTGTGCATGTGACATCATGTACCTGTGTGATAGCATATGGTATGCACACGTCTGCATACACAACGTAGCATACTGTAGTATGCGGCTTGTGTGCCCATATACCTGGCATGTGTTGTTACTTTACATGATGTACAGTGACACCTACAACTACAGTGGATATCATACTCATATGCAAGACTGACTTACCAGGCAACTCCAGGCTCATTGGTTGGGAGACACCCACCTCCACGATGGCAGCTAGTGTTTCTGCATGCTGTTCCATGGGTGTCCCCAGACTGGCCAGGAGCTCCTCTGTGTGTGTGAATGGGGGCTGGGTTGGTGGCCCACCACCTGTTCCACCTTGTTCTCTGGCGATTGCGGTGGCACGCTGTTTCGCATGCCGTATGAGGTCTGTGCAGTGTCGGCGTACCTGCTGGTAGGTGCGGTTGTTGCCACCCACATCATTCACCCTCCTGCGCATATCCTGCCACAGGTCATCCCGCTGCTGCGCTTGCTGTGGAACATGGCTGAATAGCGCATTATAGTTGTCATGGAGCAATGGTATGATTACTTCATCCTCCTGGCGGCTGAAGGCTGGCAGTCATGAACGAGGCATTATCTATAAGACATAATGATGGTGACAGGTCACATTCACACTGATGTACTGGCATACCGCTGAACATACATTGCTATGACATGTACGACATCTGCACAGTAATCTCTGGGACGCATCATGACACTGACACAGCTGACGTGTTGCTGTCACACCTGTCACACCGTTATGCAGTGGGTATCTT
This sequence comes from Protopterus annectens, assembly GCF_019279795.1. Lineage (NCBI taxonomy): Eukaryota > Metazoa > Chordata > Ceratodontiformes > Protopteridae > Protopterus > Protopterus annectens. The sequence goes on along the minus strand of NC_056745.1, from coordinate 149,930,020 downwards.
TTCATGTCTCTGTGTCAACTCATCACACTGTACATACCCCATGTAGATGGTAACCTGCTGTGGACATGTGTACCTGCCTGCACCTGTGTTCATACCAATCTGCACGTGGCCTGATGTGTCCACAGTTCTACTGTTCACCTGGATGCTGTGTATATGTCACATAGCATCACAGACGCAGCCGTTATGGATGTCAGCAGTGGCACTGCACACATACACATGGACACCTGTACATGCATGTGTTTTGCAATATACATCTACCCAGCACTGTACGGGTGTTGGACATCCTGCCACGGCTCACCTGTATTGCACATGTGATACACATGGGACAATGTCTAATCATATGACATTAGCAGGGATGGTCAAACATAGCATGTGTGCGCGCACGTTGTACACGCTGTCACACAGCACTTGTGACACCACAAGGTGCATCAGTGCCACATTACTGATCCAGTCTGTTGATAGTGCATGTGCCATGTGGCCATCGCACCATGTATGACTGTGATGGCACGTGCAGCCTTGCTGGACAGGGTTGCATGGTATGGCAGGGTATATCACATACATGGCACAGGGATGTGTCCGACCTGTGGGATACCAGTATTGGGAGGGTGGCTGTCCATTCCATATGTCATTTATATGGGTATATGGACATGTCGCATGTCCATCATCATGGTGTGGACAATGTCCTTCTGCAAGGTAGGCAGCATGCTGCATGGTAGGGGTGTGTATGGTGCATGCTGGCATTGCACATCCATGCATACACATTACCCCTGACAGGTGCTATGTGCTGTGATATTGTTCAACACAGTGCTGTATGTGCCCGCACGGTGATATCCCGTGCACATGGATGGTACCCCGGCCTGACATGGGTACCTCATATGTCTACATCCAGTGCCTGCTGTCACCACCATGTCGGCGGGTGCACCGCACAGCACCATCCCTCCCACAGTGACCATGGTGTTGAGCACAGCCTAGGTATTCATTTATGGAGATGGGGATGTTCACATAGCGGGGGCAATGCTGGTATCATCCATCAAACCATACACATATGACACACACCTCACACACACAGCCCATTCAGTATGTTGTTCGCAACACTGACACAGCTATGCTGCTAGGCCAGGGCCATTCCCAGCCGTACATACACAGATGCATAACATTTCTGTCTGTGGCATGGGCTACAATGATGGTGGGGTTCAACACATACCGTGTTCGACTGTGGCTGGCGCTGATGTTCTGTGCATATGTCAACACAGTAACCCTGTTCTACTGTAGCCAGCGGTGATGTGCTGTGCACATCTCAATGCTGCACATTGTGTTGATGTCTGTCTGTCAACAGGCCAGTGGTGGAACACGCAAGGGTATTTGTAATCAAATATGCATGCCACCCTGTACAGCTGTACTGCTAACATCTCAGGTGCTAATGTGTCAAGGACATGCACACCTTACCCGGAAAGGTGATAGTGTATTGCCACCCATACTCATCACCTCTTGTGGGTTGCTATTATCCAACACCCTATTTGTATTGTATGTTCAGGCTATGCACCTGTGCAGGACATGTGGGCATGTAATGCACTACTGTGTACCTTTGCACCCATTGCACAACATGTCGCACAGGTACACTGGCAGTCATACACTTCGCAGCTTGATGAAGGTACGACAGGTGTTGTACACATGTAACACATATCCTGTGGGACATGGTCATATGTACAGGCATGTCCGACCATCACGTACCAGTGCTACCCCTATATGACGGATATGTCGTACATGTGGCAATACAGCAACTGTCACATGTACTCGTGCAATGCCCCCCTACCAACGTAGAGTGGTACTGCCTGTGGGAGATGTGCTTCTGCATCCATGCCGTGCCCATAGCTGTCAGTTGTACATCATTACGTGCAACGTACCTCAGTTGGTGTTCTAACGGGTGCATGTTCATCACGGCTCCACATTGGAAGGGTCTGTCACACAGTCATTGTTGTACACGGTTTACATGCCAGCCATGGCTTACTAGATGGGAATCAATGTAATTCATTGGGATATCATATTTATACATTAGAGCAGTGTATTCCAGCCATCATATAGCCTTCCTAGATGACACTGTTAGTCAGCCAGTAGTAGGTGTTCCGCCATCTGCACATTAGTCACACAGTACGAGGGCTACTGTTACCCATTCTGGGGACAGGGTGCTGACAGCTGTGGATGGGGGTGATGTTGTTGACAACCATGACTGCACCTGATGGTCATGTCTGGATGGGTAACATTCACAACACACACTTACCATCACGTAGTACCACATCATCTACAACAATGGACATTCCTGCAAGAACAATGTATGCAGTATGTCTGTATGAACACTGTAGGCACCACTGGTGGCCCCCAGCATGGCAGCCGACAGCACCAGTGTATATCCCGCAGACCCATGGGTTACACCATTCACAACACACCAGTCACGGATGACCCTGTTGTGGATCACAATGCAGTTCCACACATCATGTTACACAAGGCATCATGCACTGAGATGTTGCGGACGGGTGAACACCTCTGCAACTCAACATACGCACACATGACACATCACCTGGTACAATATATCTCTCATACATCATGTTATTGTGACTGCCCTGTGATGGCAATACACAGACTACGTATACTGGGACATGCAATGGCTCACCGGTGTTATAGCCCTCTGGGTGTGTGTCTAGCCATGGTCTACAGTAGGCAGTGGTCTGGACACAGGGACACTGTACATTGACCTACTGTGTCACTGCAACTGCTGCCTATGCTCCTACTGTTATTGTACAGGCATGTGGTATCTGACCGCTACGACAGTCCTGGTCGACCACAATGCCGTGGCACTCATGACCTGCAGCCATCGGCCTGGGGTGTAGAGCACACATGTACATCTTCACATGCTATACTGCCTCTCTGGCAGTTTCACATAACTGTCACCGGCAGGGCTGTAACAGGCAGGCACGGCATGGGGTCATGTGGAACAATGCTTGCATCTTCCACTGTGCTGCACACAAGCGAGGCACACACACTATTGCACCACTCACATATCTCTGCGGTGACTGGGACCTGCCTCCATGCTCTGTGCAGCACGCCTGCGATTACGGATTGTACACGGACCGTACCTTCCAGGCACATACCTGGACCGGAACACCCACAGGTGAGGGGTTCACACATCACACAGTGTTTTGCACACATCCTGGATAGTTGCTTAACACAATGCATCATAGGTGCTCCATGTGCAGATAACCATGGTTGTGACCGCTATACACATTGTAACACGCGACAGAGTCGACATTGAACACCACAGGTTACATACCGTCTCTGTTGTTATAGTGTACATTGGGCCTCAGACAGCTACTACTGCCATGTGCTGACAGCAACCCACACTTCCCTGGGAGAGACACCCATGTACCTACACATGCTTGAGTCATGCACTCCACTCAGCTGGATGACACATTACATGACACATACCATACCTACACTACCCTTAGCATGAACAATACCTCCATGTGACTGGTGTGACACACCTAGGGTTATCCCCTCTTTGGTGGATTCAACACATATGCTACACGGCCCTGCTAGCCACACCCTGGAAACACACCCATCGCAGCATACACGGAACATGTGTACTACAACCAGTACTACGGACGTCTGCTGACAGCAGTTGTTAACGTCATAACACCCAAGCAGATGGACACTGCACATACATATGCTGACACATACCACAGTGCGCTTCAGTAGCATGTACACAATTGCAGGAACCATGCTATTCCACACAAAGTCATGGCGGTACTGACCAGTTCATAGACGCCACTGTGGTGGTCATGTTCCATGCACATATGATGTACAACCACATGTGCAGGCTGTTGCACAGTGGTGTACATTCACATGTGTGGGGTGCATCACTTGGCAGCCATGGTGGGTCCTCGAGGTCCATCATCACATACTCCTAGGCTAGCTACCTAAACATGACTGCCGCACATTGCGGTGTGGGGCCTCAGGCATTGTGGTGGTATGTCAGTATTGTTTGGCTACATCCACATCTGATGTCACATACAATAGTCACCCAAGCATTGCAGACCGAGCTAATGTTGGCAACGTGCCAGGCGATGGCGTACTTACTGACAATACACCCTCTCACTCACTACAGGGTCGCAATCCGTACATGGACATCATGGTGTCCCTGTGGACACATACACAGTACTGACATGCACACGATATGTCCTGGGACACTGGCCCAATGTCACCTTCCAATGTCCCTGGCTGTAATGTCCCACCAACCTGTTCGGTATATGTCTCCGCACCAGGCCACTATATTCACTGCTAGCCTTTTGTCGGACATTGTGGACCCTGACCACCGCACAGCGGCATTTAACGCACTACCCATGGGTGGCACTGCATTGCACGTGTGGGACTGTAGTCATACACCCATGACTGGACCATTCTGCATGGCAATGGGGCACATCCTCAGGAATGTGGTTCCCAGACACACATTGATGGCCTCCAGGCCTTTCCTAGCACCCATGTTGGGCTTGTGTATGCCACAGCAAGGCACATACACATGCTGGCCACCTGTCATACAGTTGCATGGGCAGTTGAGGGTGGTACGGAGGCCGACACATCATACGTTGTCCTCACATTGCCTTTCAGCACCATTCCACGTTCTGGTATTGACAACATACACATCCACCTGTACATCATACCCTGTGTCTCAGGATGTTATGCTATGTGGCTCATGGACAGGACACACAGTGGTGCGAGCATACCATAGTACCTACTACATGTCAGGTACATATTGCATTACACAGTCCTCAGTCATGGGGCCCCTCATGTTCACTATATGCTTACATACAGAACATGCTGTCACAGAGTACTGTCCATGCCTAGATATCCCATGCCTACATACCAAGCGCCATTATTGCTCCACCAGCTCATACCGATACCAACCATACGGGTGTCAGTGTGGTGGATACATCATATGAGTATCATGGCATCAGGATGCATGACACATGGTGCATGCACATCACATTTGCATAACAACATTCACCCACTGACTATCACATGGATACTGGTCCCGTACATACATATCACATTGTACATGGTTGCAGTACACACATATGCCACACACAGTCCTGTGGTTAACATATTCCACTGTGGCATGGATATCCTTCTGCAAGGCCACACCTATCTGTACTGTGTGTGATGCTGGTACATAGGTAGCCATTGTACCTGTGAACTACACACATCTACACAGTCAAGGGTACAATACCACATTTATGGTGTACCTTCAACAACAGCTACAGCTTTACATAGCACAACATTGTCATGCCACGATGTTTACTGGGCTCAGACAGTTTACATATGCGGCTGATATACTGACAACACATCTGTACACATCTGCATACCACATACTCAGCGGTGTCTTCTGCTCTGACACGGCCCATGTCCTCCACATTACTGATGCATATACCCCTCATACATGACATCTGCGGTGGGCAGTGTGAACAAAATGCTCCTGGATATGTGCACACATGCCACACTGCATGGGCTGGGCTTCTGTGTTACTTCCACAAACACAACACACACCATGCTGTGGAACATAGGTCCTGTGCACATCCCGCAGGGACACACAGTAGCACTGTTCATGTGATACCTCCCTTGCTGTTTGAGTGACACGTAGTCCTGGTACCACCACAGCAGTGGTACTGTGTAGACGTGCAGTTGACACTCGCCTCTGCTGTTCACAGGACACTAACATGGAGAGGTGACACTACTGCGTACACTGCACATGTGCTTACACATGGACCTGCCAGGCTGCATTGTTGACCACTGTGCACCTGTGCAGCTGCTACAGGTCCTTTGGGCATGGTTACATGGTGTCCCTTCCATTTCGGCTAGCTATCATGCTACTACTCTGTCCCATACCTACAGGCCATATGTATCCTGTTGTTGTACATACCAATAGGTGATACCTGTGTTATGCATGATATGCCTGTGATACTGTGTATGATATCTGTCATATCTACCTAGACAACTTTACATTACACATATTTCACATAGTATCCCCTAATGCAGGGCATACTTGCACATCGGCCACACCTTACGTATGACATCAACGGTATATGCCCGTACACATGCGTGTTGTGACAGTATACATACATGTATCCCATGCTATGGCACTTCCTTGTTGGACATCCACTGCCAGCAACGGCGTGTGGTATGGCATTGTTCTCTCTAATGTCCCCCTGTGGCATCCCTTGTGGTGTCTCCGCTGTGTACATGATGTCCCACTCCTGTACACATGGTGTCTACAAGCGTTGGTATGCTCAGCAGGATATCACTACATAACTACCTTTCACCACTTTCTGCATTACGGACAAGTGTAATTAATTACAATCACCATTCACATGCAGTACAGCTTATTAATACAGATCATGCGTTACACAACCGTACATATCGTGTGTTCTACATACCTTGTTGGTGTTTCGTTCCGTGTATCGTTTCTCCGTTTCCTTTCGTTTTCGGTAGTACAATGCTGTTTCGGTATGAGCATACAGTTTGAATATCCTGAGAGTCATCCTTATATACGTCGATACCTGCAACATGTGAATTCATCCCACCAATTGCTGTTCCTCAGTGAGTAATTACGTGCATATCACCTGTGCATCTACTCCATTCGGAAACTACGCATCGATACTGGGGTATAATTGGATTCTTCACCTGGGCATTGGCTATTTGCCCTACCTTCATGGAGATGGTCTGTATTGTGTTATGTTATGTGTAACTGTAACTGCTATGCGTGGCGACAGGTATATTTCGAAGTAATGCTACCCGTGGATTGTGTGTGTAAGTGTAGTATTTGGTTCGACATGTGGGTGAACCTGTCCTGCCGACGAATGATAATGGAGTATTGCATTCAAAACTGTAACATGGCTGTTGTATTCCTTTATACAATGCATGCAAGTATGCATCCGCCTTTAATTAAGTCTCCCACGCGATATGTTGTGGTTATGCAGATGTCATTGACTGACTGTATGTTTGTGCTGCTATTACGGTTTGTATTCCTTTAATGTCTACGGTGGGGGATATCGGTGGTTGTACGTGACGGATATGGGTTGTGGGCCTTGCATCTCTACATAGACAGTATAGTTGTCTGTGTGCTCCATCCCTACCTGGAGAGTTAACAGTTAATAGTCTTTTGTTCTGGGAGTGTAGGTTGGGCTGTTGTTAATTGGTTCCAATATCGTCTGCAGGTGGCCTTGCTGCATGTATACCCCCGTAACTTCTGTGGTATATCAGCGGCTATGTGTACGTGAGTAATTACGTGCATATCACCTGTGCATCTACTCCATTCAGTAATTACACGTCAATACTGGGGTATAATTGGATTCTCCGCATGGGCGTTGGATATTTGCCATACCTTCGTGGAGATGGTCTGTATTGTCTTATGTTATGTGTGACTGCATCTACTATGCATGGGAACAAGTATATTCTGCATTCATGTCACCCGTTGGTTGTGTGTGACAGGTGTAGTATTTGGTTCAACAAGTGGGTGTACCTGTCCTGCCGACGTATAATAACGGAGTATTGCGTTCAAAACTGCAACATGGCTATTGTTTGCATTTCTACAACGCAGGCAATTATGCAGCCGCCTTTAATTGTGTCCCCCACGCGATATGTTGTGGTTATGCAGATGTCATTGACTGACTGTATGTTTGTGCTGCTGTTACGGTTTGTATTCCTTTATTATCTACAGTGGGGGATGTCGGTGGTTGTACATCACGGATACGGTTTGTGGGCCTTGCATCTCTACATAACCAGTATAGTTGTCTGTGTGCTCCATCCCTACTTGGAGAGTTAACAGTTAATAGTCTTTTGTTATGGGATTGTAGGTTGGGCTGTTGTCATGTGGTGTCGGTATCGCCTGCAGGTGAGCTTGATGCATGTATACCTCCGTAACATCTGTGGTATATCAGTGGTTATGTGTACGTGACAACTATCCCTTGTCATTCTGTCCCAGATATTTGCAGTCATTGTGGTCCTGTTGTTGGGATAGCCTGTTTGCCAGTGGTTGCCATATATTCAGATGGGAATTGATTGTTTGACACTTGTAGAACACACAGCGGTGTTTATGGGCTGACACGTGGCCACGGTCAGTACTGGGGTAGCACATACGTATTTCCGCGATACATACCTATTGCTGTTTGACTTTGCCGATGTATCATATTGCAAATAACATATCAGTGTCGTACATACAGGCATGACTATTACATACGTCCTTTCCATTTTTTATAGGGAATATTCCTGTGCTACCATCTGGGACATATTCACTTTGTATCGTTCTATGTTGCGACACACCTAGCCAGGGTGGGGCTGTCACTACTACTCTGGGACTAGTAGTGCACATATGCCTGAGGCTAGTTTACTGTATGCCTACACCTAGTATTCCGCTCTGCCTCTAACGTGGCACCAACATATGCATGTTGCAGACACACACACATTACACTCACACAGCAATGCACACGGCACCCTCAGCACACATGTACACATACTACGGCACTCACGGGGACGGTTGCACACAGTACCTACGTGGACCGCATCACCGGCAGCGGTGTCTACCTCTCCCTTCATATCATCATACTATTACACGCGCATGTACTGTTACAGTACTGTGTTCTGGCGATCTTTCAGCCTCGCGGTTATGCATATCGGTATGTTACCTGTTCCATGGTTGGCGGTATCCTCTTATGTTGAACCTCCCGGATGTTCAGATTGTCGTTCCACTATATAAACTGTGTACAGATATCGCGGGATACATCTCAGTCATCTTATATCCCTTTAATTCCCTGTCTTATTTGTATTATATATATGTATATGTGTACATATTTATCTGTATATATATATATATATATATATACACACACACACACACACACACACACACACACATATATATATATATATATATATATATATATATATATATATATATATATATATATATATATATTTATATGTATACATCTTGTGGCGAACGTGGCAGGCACACAGCAACGCCATATGCTGTAGGACCCACGTACTGTTCAGGTGTTGGCGTTACATGTTCCACTGGCTGTTGGGTTTACAGTGTTTGGGGGCTGCCTATGTTGGAGTCACACATGAGGCCACCCATACATTGCACTTTACAGGTGGTCATGTTTGTGTGCTGTCCATTTCACTGTGTGTGCAGGTAGGGAGGTGTCAGTCCATGGGGCCTACGCTGTCAGAGCATGTGCTATACGTTCCCTCTTCGCCAAGGCGTAGGCATATTGGGTATGCCTCCGTCTGCCTACTGGAGCTGGCACAGTGTGTTCCTGGTCTGGAACCCTCTGTGCCTGGACTGGCCTTGGCAATTGTGGTGGGCTTTGTGGCCCTTCACCATTATGTCCCTGCAGCAGCTGCTTCTGCAGGATCATATTATGTAGCATGGCACATACTATGAATATGTGGGCACATGTGCCTGGAGAGTACTGCAAGGCTCCACCAGATGTATCTAAGCACCGGAACTGTGATTTCAGCATCCCGAACACACGCTCTATGATTATTCTGGTTTGTGCGTGTGCCTCATTATGGCATTCTTGCATGTGTGTGTGTGCATTTCTGATGGGAGTCATCATCCACGGCTCCAGTGCATAGCCAGCATCCCCCACGAGATGGCCTTGTGGGATGTCCCCCCTGACAAATACCTGATACAGCTGTGAGGCATGCCAGATATGGGAGTCGTGGTAGCTTCAGGGCTGCCAGCACACACATCCATGATAATGCCCTGAGCATTGCACATGACCTGGCAATTGATGGAGTGGAATCCCTTGTGGTTTATGTAGCGTCTACCCTGCTCATCAGGTGGTGACTTGATTTGTATGTGCGTACAGTCTATCGCACCTAGTACCTCCGGGTATTGTGCCACATGGTGGAAGTGGCGCATATTGCTAGCCAAATCCTCCTGAGATCTGGGGAAGTATATATGAACTGGTGTAGTACCCTGGATGCTGATGCCTGTGAGATGCCCATTATATCTCCAGTTGGCCTTTGAAAGGTACCTGTGGCCAGTATTCGCAAGCTTACACATACCTTTGTGTCCACTGGGATGGGTTCCCCTCTGTTGTTTCTTGTTCTCAGGTGTGGCCGGCACAGCTCCACTATTTGCTGTAACATGTCCCTGTCCACCCTGTAACGCTCTACTATCTCCAGGTCATGTAGCCCCTGGTATGTTACCCTTGGTCTGAACACTCTCCTTCTCCTCCGAGGCCTGCGGTGGTTGTCAGCATCCTCCTCCACAACACCGTCTGTCTCTAACACATGCTGATGGATCACAGCTACGGCAGCACCCAACATGTACATTTTAAAAGTTCCCCGTGTGTTTACACCTATGGTGCAGCGTTTGGGAATACACGCCTGTGTGTTGTGTGCATTCACACTTTATACTATTGTGCTGTGCACACCGATGATGTCATAGGGTGTGTTTGTACGGCCGTATCTAGGGGTTATCTTCCATGTTTTACCGATGGAACTACAATGGTGTTGCCTTTGGTGTTGCATTACTCTTGCCTGCCATGGATTACCTTTCGACCTTCCCTTACTATTTCTGCAAGTTGCACCTACTATTTTCTGGCATGCATCCTGCAGAGCACTGTCATTTGTACTTTCATGGACATGGCATACCATGCGTTTTGTGTGCTACTGCCGTTGTGCTGCCTGTCTGCTTTGCTCTGCTGTGTCTGGTCTTCTATCTTTGCGATCTGCTACCTCCCCTACTTTCTTTACATTCATATGCCTCCCCTATCCCGTTTTGCAGGTTTCTGCATGCATAGTTGTCAGCTGCCGCCGGTTGGCCTTCGTGGGTTGATTAGTGTTGATTGCTCATTAGTACTCCAATTACACTTCTTCCGCATTTCCTGATATTCTTAACATCACCTTCCTGTTTCCGATGTTGTTTGCGGGGCGGGCGTCACATGACTAGGTTCCGGGAACATAGTCATCCTCGTACACATGCACTTCTGTGCGCATTGTGTGCTCTCAGCTGAACTATTACCCCACACCCCGGTCCTGCAGCTGTGATTTGTGATGTACAGCCCAGGTTTGCTGTGCTCCAATGTGCTTCCTGCTACGGTGGCACACCCCTCTGCAGATATCATGCATTCCCTCTGAGCCACTCCTCAGTGTATTACCGCTGCGCCGTGTGGTACAACCTTACTCCGGCGGGGGATTTGCGATTCAGTATTATCTGCCTCATTTGCATGGCATTGACTACTAATTCATAGTTACCACGCTGAACACTGCCGCGAGTAATTGGCAACCCTTGCACCGTGGTTGTGGCGTTCCATGCATACCATGGTGTATTATGCTGTGAACCTGATGTCTATTACGATGCTGTTTTATAACTTTGTTATATTATTTCATTATGTTGCACCTTCCACACACATGTCCTACGGTTCTGATGTGAGTTACTGTGGACATGCCATTTAAGTTGTTATTTCCGTGTTGTGCATGTTTTCTTTTGCCATTGTCTGTGTATTTCGCCATTGGCATATGTTAACAGTGTGATACCTGGGTCTGACACTCTTCCATTACTCCGATGTTATGTTTGTGGAAATGTAAACCGTTTTTATTTTGGTTTACATTGCAGTGGGCTTATGCTACGCCTGCACCACTTCGTAAATCGCTATATGCCTTCATTTGCATGGTGACACACCGCACATAGGGTGTTTAGCATACCTACGCCGGGGGCTGCGCAGATCTGGCGTACGCCGGTAGTGCATGTGGAATTGAGTCGTACCTGGATCGCTCGGTGGCCATATTTGGCGTTATAACGCCTACGCTATGCGTGCACCTGGCGCAAGGTTCATGAATCCCGGGGAGTGTTTCCTACCAACTCACACAATGACAGGAAGACAGCAGCATAGAAGTAAATCTTTAAAAACAGGAAGAGATAAGAGCTTATCATTCCTATATGCCCATTAAACCTTGAGCAGGCTTCTCGTTTCTGTTAGGTAGGGACCCTCTACTAAATGCAAGTAATTAACAGCAAATTTAGCTAAAAGACTAATGCTGATCCCATATCAACTTACTTGAAGACTTAGATGGTGCTGGAATTTAATGACCGAATTTGTTTTGATTTGGCCGTGTTTCATGTATTGATGATGGCAACTAATATATCTTTCAAAGTCCAAAAAAGCAACACCAGCAGGGTTCTGCTCCGAAGGAAAAAAAATAGCCTCAAAGAATGCAAGGAATGTGCTGCCATTTATTGCTTAAGCATCATGACCTTGAGATTTATGCAAAACATAAAACTTAATGGAGTCAGGTGAAAAGATGGCAGCAATATTAGTGGATACATTTAGATGACTCAAAAAAGAGAAGGTGATTATGAGTTAGATTTTCTTGCTTTTGATTTGTTATGTCGGAAGTACTTTCAGTTTGGCATTGCCTAAGAAAGGCACTATGGGGAAGACAATGTTTTTAGCTAATATTCGAAAGCCTAGAGGGGGGAGGTGCAGACCATCCCTGGCAAAGCAGCATAGTCTGGTGACCATTTCCTTCCATGCTGGCAAATACTGAACTCCCTTAGAATTACACCAGAAACTAAGCCAAGTATTAAAGTCAATCATCTTTTCTATGTTACCATTGTGGCATCATCCTTGGAGAAGGTAAAATGCTAGGCTCATACCAGCCTGAGACACATATTCCGAGAGCTCCATGATGTCTCTCTCTTCATATAGTCTAGGGAGGTATATCACAGGTCATTTACTCCCACATGGAATATGACTGAGTCATATTGGTAATGGTGGTCCAATGAACTGAGGGCAGGCATAATGTGGCAGATCCTAGCACCTGATAAGCAACTGACTGTAACTTTCTCCTTACTCAGCCTGGTGAGAGGGACAACAGTGTGTCTAATGATGGAGTCTCCAAGGACTAGAGTGTTGGATTCTGTGGTGGCTTGCCTTATGGGCTTAGAAGTAGAGGCTCCATGAGGTGTAGCTCTAAGTGTTGATGTGGGTGTTGTTTTAAAAGAGGGCATTTGGGGCTGCTAAGGGTATTTGTTATGTGTACTTCATCTAGGAGATCATTGTGGTTTAGGAGGGTTACATATAAGTGCCTCAGCATATGTGTTTCGATATGTCTGCTTTGAAATGTGCATGATGGGTGCAGCGTGTGCACTACTTACAACCTTATTGACATTAGGAGTACTGTTATGTGAGAGCTTTGCCTCCAGTGACATTGTGTGAATACATCTCTCACATACCGTATCAGTTTGTTTGAGAATTAACTGGTTGTCAGTAAACATAAGGCAATTTCTACATCCATCAAGCCAGTAGCAGAGACAGTAGGGAAGTTCATATTCATGGCAACAGACCCTTTTTTATTGATTAGACAGTTGGAGTGAGAATATCAATCACTTCAGGAGTATCCAATTCGCAATTATGTGGACAGTGCTTGTCACTGCAAACTAGCTGTCCTGTGTGCAACTAGGTACTGGAGAAATTTCAACAGTGCTTTTACAGGAAAAATGTCACTCAAGGTGTCTGAGTCTGTACAGAGCACTGCCAAACACCTGTGGGGAAACTAATATGTAGACCCTGAAAATTTAAGGATGAAGTTTTCAGGCAGATATTCTAAAGTTAGAGACAAATTAAGCAGTACTTACTGAAAACAAAGAATTAGCTTGTCAAGAATGATGAAAAGAGGGGAGTCGCGTGAATGGCTACTGCCTGGCTACTACTAATGCTGGTCTCAGCACAGCTTCACTCTGTTGGGACACAATGCTCCTTTGCTTCTTCTCTCACCCGAAGCAAAATGTTAGCACCAATCCCAAGAAGAGAAGCGGGCCACAGCCTGTTTGATGATCCACAATCTTGCCCAGATAATGAAATGGTCTTGTTGTAGTCTTTTCCTGGTAGATTCCTTGAATAGTAACCAGACCCAGGCCAATCTGGAATGTCAAGCACAGGCACTCACTACCCATCCAGAAACAGTCAGGAATCAATGCACTCTGCTCCTTCTGTCACCAGGAGTAAAATACAAGCACAAATTCCAAGGTTTCACCTATGAAGCAGTTATTAGGCTTTATGGTGATCAGCAGTCTCCAGGAAATAATGTCCCTGTACTCCTTCTCTTACTAGGAGAAAGCAGAAGCACTAATCCCAAGATGACTACTGAGAAGCAGAATGTGGGCTCTGCAATAACTGGTGGTCTTGCAATAGATGTTTAAAGGCAAGATGAAAAAATGTGTTAATATCCTAAACACTTCTGTGTGCACTAAGCAGTTAGATATGAAAAAGGGGGTAACTTAAGCCTTAGCTGTCTAAGTGGAGATCCACTAATTTTAAGAGACAGATAGATTGAAATGGGGTGGGCACTTTTGTATTCCAGTTCTGTGGAACACAGCGGGATGGCCAATAAATTAAAATAGTTGAAGGGGAATGATCATTTTGTGCTTACTCACAACAGCTAGTGAAAGGGGAGGGAGAAGGAGATATGTGGTCAAATTAACATAAGGAGTAGGCAACTAGAAAGACAGTTGTGTTTAAGAACAGAACAGCACCAGGCGTGGCTCACAAGAGACACAGCTGTGGTCTCTTTCCAAGTTTTAATATGCAATTAAAAGCAGAATACAAGTAAAACATGGTGTAAAGAAAACAAATTACAGTGTACAAAACAGTAGAAGGCAATAAAGTAATATAAAATACAAGAAAGCAAAATCAAACTAACCTTTTCCTCACAGCAAGTTGTGGCAGAGTCTGGATGAGCTTTTCCAGAAACTTTACTTGCAGTGTTTGCTAAATCAAGTTGTGACGCCTGTGCACTGGACCAGCAATCAAGGAGCCTCAATCCTCACCACTAACACCAGTGAGGGGCATCTCATACAGGAGAAAAGGATAACAAGTACACACAGTAAAGTGCAATTTCCCTTAAGAGCACACAGAGATGACAGTCAGTCTGGGGCTGGTCACTCCCTTACTCTCCAGGTCCCCAATAAGAGTCCACACTGGCACAGCTATAGGGTCCAGATCTCAGCCAGCTGGGCAAGCTAAAACCTCCAGCACCCTCTCTGTCCAACCAGTGCCTCATGTTCCTGCCCAAATAGCTCACACACACACACACACACACACGCACACACACACACACACACACACACACACACACACACACACACACACACACACACACACATTTTGAGATGAGAGTTTATACAACCACACAAACACTTCTGGGGAAGGCTGGCACAGGTTCTCCAGCTGTGCCCCTTTTACCCAGACTATACGGTAGTAGTCACTGACACCACCCAGCTAATATTTATCAGCTACCCAAAGGCCCTTAAAAGGGTGTCCAATTATTACTGTGCAATATTATAATCCGATTAGTAGCATCGCCCAGGGCTAAAGCTATAGGAGTGGCTTTGTACAATTTTACCAAACGCATGCAAGTACTCTTAAGAGCTTCAATTATCTCAATACAAAACAGCCACAGTTGAAAGGTTTAATATTTAATAAATAATTAAAACCACAAGACAGTACTTTTTACTACACAGTGCTAGTCAAGAGTTCAGAGATCACAGAGTAATACATAAAATAATTCAGTAGTACAGTTCTGACATCACAGAAAAACACTTAGTATAATCTTTCTAGTTTCTAGCTATTTCTAAGAGAAAACACAAGTCTAAGATAAACTTACATATAGAACACAGGAAGACTGCTGATGAATTGGATGGGCAAGACAAAAATGCTTAATGCCCTCTGATTCTATCTGTTTTTAAAATCACATTCATGGTTCCCATTACATCATTCTTCACACTTCCCTGGCTTCTCAGGCTAACAGAAACTACATTTACATTTTTGACATCTCCTTTTGTTATCTTGCAGCTGGTCAGGAAGCAGAGCAATAAAAATACATTTGCATGTTTAAATCTAGCAATTTAACACTTGGTTAAAACAATGGAAAGAATGTCTTCATCTAGACTGGCCAGAGCCAACTTTAAAGATCAAAGCCAGTCATAAAATGCTTGACTTAGCTTCCTTACAGCAGAGTGTACTGTTATTACATTTTTTCAGTTCCACATGTAACTCTATTTTACCATTTAAGACAACAAGCCTGTGGTATACATTAATATTTACAGATTAGCTAGGCTGGCAGCCTTCACATTTCTCCCCCCTGGAGAACTCAAGCAAGTTTTTCAAGTGGCACTTGAGAAACACTGCTTGAGAGGGTTAGGTCTATCTGAGTATAGTATACATTATCCCATTCCCTGTCTTGAGAGCCCATCTGCATTGGCATTGCTACTTCCACTGTGGTGCTGCACTGACATATAATATGTTTGCATCCTTATGCTTGCAACTCTAGGCTCCATCTTAGCAACTTGTCATTTTCTGGCTGGTTCTGTTTAACCATGTTAGGGGGTTGTGATCTGTCATAACAGTGAATTTCCTTCCATACAGATAAGGCTGAAGTTTCTGCAGTGCCCACTTTATGGCTTGACATTCCTTTTCTACAGCTGCATAGCATTCCTCCCTGGGTTGGAGCCTACGACTGAGATAAACCACTGGATGCTCTTTTCCCTCTGAAGAAATCTGGCTAAGTACAGCCCCCACCCCATGGTTCAAAGCATCCACCTGCACAATAAATTATTTGCTGTAATCTGGACTGGCTAACACAGGGGGTCCTCCCAAAGCTTCTTTAAACATCTGGAATGCCTGCTCACATGCTGGGATTCGCACTACCTTATCTGGCCTGTTCTTCCTCATCAGGTCTGTGAGGGGAGAAGCTATGGTACTATAACTGGGGGCGAACTTTCTGTAGTACACTGCTGTCCCTAAAAATGCCCTCACCTGCTTTTTAGTAACAGGTGCAGGCCATGAATGAATGTCTTCCACTTTGGTAGGTTCTGGCCTTATCCTACCACTCCCCACTCTATGTCCTAGGTAGGAGACCTCTGCCATACCCGCCTGACATTTGCTCAGCTTAATGGTCAACAATGCCCTCTGTAGTCTGCCCAGCACCTCCCTGACATGTTGAAGGTGCTCTGGCCAGGAATGGCTGTAGATGGCAATATCATCTAAGTAGGCAAGGGCAAACCCTCCTGCTCCTGCTAGGATACAATCTACCAGCCTCTGGAAAGTCACTGGGGCATTCTTCATCCCAAAGGGCATCTTTGTGAACTCATACAAGCCAAAAGGAGTCACAAAGGCTGACTTCTCTTTAGCACTGGGAGTCAAGGGCATCTGCCAGTAACCCTTGGTAAGATCAATGGCTGTAAGATACTTAGTCCCACCCAGCTGCTCTAGGGCCTCATCTGTCCTAGGCATGGGGTAAGCATCTGACTCTGTGTGACTATTTAATTTAGTCCACACAGAACCTGGTGCTGACATCCTTCTTTGGCACCAGCACCACTGGGGAGGCCCAGGTATTGTTGGACTCTGAATCACCCCAATTTCCAACATCTCCTGTACCTCCTCCCTCAGAGTCAGTTTGACTCTCTCAGACACTCTATAAGGGGCCTGCCTAATAGGCCTTTGGGGTCCTGTATCCACCTGGTGCTGCCCCAGGTGGGTGCACCTTGGTTTCCCTGTGAACATGTTCCCAAATTCCTGCAACACTGCTCAGATTTCTCTAACCTGGGTAGGAGATAGCTGTTGGGATATTGCTACCCCTTCCACTGAGGTGTCAGCCCAAGCCTCGCTGAGGAGATTAGTCCCCAGATCTCCCTCAGGCTCCTCCTGCAATCCACAGGAAAGACTCAGCACAAGGGCCTCCCTATCATGGTAAGGTTTTATCATGTTAACATAGTACAATTTGTGCCCCTGCCTTCTGCCTAGCAGTTCCACCATGTAGTTAACATAACTTACCTTTCTTACCACCTTGTAGGGTCCCTCCCAAGCTGCTTGCAGCTTGTTGTGTCTGACAGGAATGAGAACCATTACCTGCTGCCCTACAGCATACTCTCTAACTTGAGCATTCCTGTCATACCACACCTTTTCCTCTTGTTGGGCTTCAGCCAGGTTCTCCTGGGCAGAGCCCATGAGTTCCCTGAGCCTTGTCCTGAGGTTTAGGATTTATGCCAGAACAGACTCCTTGTGAGACTCACACTCACCTTCCCACTCATCTCAAATTAAATCTAGAGGTCCCCTCACCCTATGCACATACAGCAACTCAAAGGGTGAAAAACATGTGGATTCCTGGGGAACCTCTCTGTAAGCAAAAAACAGATGGGGCAAATATTTGTCCCACTCCCTCTTAAACTGATCAGCAAATGCCAGTAGCATGGACTTGATTGTAGAGTTTAACCTCTCAACAAGACCATTAGTCTGGGGATGGTAGGGAGTGGTCTTCATGTGCTTCACCCCACAGGACTTCTACAGACAAGGCAGCAGGTCTGACATGAAACTGGCACCTTTGTCAGTCAGTATTTAGTTTGGGAAACCTACCCTGTTGAAAATCTCTAACAAAGCATTTGCCACCTTCTCTGCCTCAGTGGAGGACAAAGCCACTGCCTCAGGGTATCATGTAGCATAATCCACTACTGCTAGGATATACTTTTTCCCTATGGAACATGGGGTAATCAGAGGACCCACACTATCCATAGCTACCCTCTGAAATGGCTCCTCAATCACATGCAAAGGCATCAAAGGAGCTCTCACCTTGTCTCCTGCCTTGCCTACCTTTTGGCACTGCTCACAGGTCCTGCAGTACCCTGTTACATCTCTGGAAATTCCAGGCCAATAGATGTTCTGTATAATATGCCTCTTTGTATGTTTTATGCCCCTATGACCTGCAAAGGGAATATCATGGGCTATGGCTAGAAGCGCCAGATGGTAGGCTCTAGGCACTACCAACTGTTCTACTCTCTCACCTACTAGCCCTCCCTCAGGGGTCCACTCTCTGTATAGTAACCCTTTGTCCCAGTATACAGATTCCCCCTTTCTTTGAGAATCAGGTGCCTCCCTAGCTACCTGACTCAGGCCTTGCAATCTAGGGTCTGAGAGCTGAGCCTGTCTCAACTCTCTCTTTGTAACCCTTCCTAGCTCTCCTTCCACAGGAAGTCTGGCATCATCTGACAGTGGTGCCTCACTGTCAGCCTGGGTACTACTACTACTCACCTCTACCTTTGCAGTCACTCTGTCCAAGGGACCATCAGTACCCACAAGCAGCTGTGGCTCACCTTCAGTCTCACTGCTACAGAGTAGCTCCCTCCCTGAAATAGCCACACCAGTCCTGGCTGCAAGTATGCAGTCTGTCTGGGTCTCCCCCAGGCTACCAAACCCACATGCTTGTCTCCTAGCCTGACTGCATGTAACTGCATAAGCACATGGTACTGCCTCATCCAAATCCTTTCCTAGCAGGACATCTGCAGGATGGTAGTTTGGTACCCCTGTTGTCTCAAGACAACCTACTATTGGCATTTTGTCTTTCCCATTTACTGGCTCCCTCACCTTTTGTTCCCCACCTTGCCTCTGTGGACATCTGTATGCCACATGGCCCCACTGGTTGCATTCAAAACATTTAACCCTAGGTCCTGGACATGTACCTGAACAAGTGGCTTCCCCTGCTACTGGCAGATTCTGTTGGGGCCATCTGTGCTGCAAACCATGGGTTCCTTTGGACCCATGAGCAGTACTGGAGGTCCCTTTCCTGTGCAGTGCTGCCCTGCTTGCCATGTATAGGTCTCCCTTCTTCCCCAACTCATCTGAAATAACACATTGTCTATCAGCTAACCAGATCCTCATGTCCTCAGACAAAGTGCTAAGGGCTTGTTCCCTCACCAAAAGGTCTGCCAGCCCTTCAAAAGTGGTGACCTGACATCCACTCACCCATCTATGGAAATAAGTGCTTAGTTCAGCAACATATTCACACACACTTTCATCTGCCTTGCATCTATGCTCACAAAACTTTTTACCTATAATGATCAGGTGTTAGCTTAAACAATTCTAACAAATGCTTTTTAAAAGCAGTATAATCAAAACATGCAATGTCAGGCATTTTTGACAAAACAGTTACAGCTTTACCATGTAGTACGGGGTCAGGAACCCCATACTGTTTGCATACCCTCTCAAACATGTGAATGAAACTATCAAAATGATCCCACTCTTTAAACTGCAGAAGAAATTTACTGACCTGTTATGCTTCTGGGGTCCTGTTACTCCCTTCCCCATTACCTCCATGACTCTGGTGAAGAGTCAGCATCTCCTTCTCATCCTGCCTCTGCCTCTACTTTTCCTCAGCTTCCAGGTGTAGCAGTTTCTCATTCTCCTCAGCCTGCAAATGTCGCAGTCTCTCATTGCCCTCATTCTCTAGATGCCTCAGTCATTTCCACACACCTGGCCTCCAACTCAAGTCTCTTTAGCTCCAGATGGACTTTTAAGTCCTCTGCAGAAAGGTTCAGCTGTCCATTCTATGAGGGTATTATATCTCCACTGCCAGTCTGATTGTTCTCCTGATTGCTGTTTTCTGATGCAGCTGCAACCAAGGCTGCAATCAGGTCTGCCGTAGTCAGGTTTCCATGCACCAGTCCCCTAGCCTGGCACATCTCCACCAGCTGGCTCCTTGCCAGCTTTCCATACTCCTCTGCTGACATGCTTCCAGCTCACCCTGACTAACTAAGCTAACAAAAGAAATAAAACAATTGTGATCTGAACTCTGAGTATTCACTGCATGGTTGATTTCGAGTACAAAACACCTTCAAAGCTCACTGTACACAAGCTGCAGGAATTCACTCTACCTGCACCACTACAAGCCAATAAGCATTTGCCAGCCAATTAATTTGTGGTGTGGATATCCACCACTGCCAAACAATTAATATGTGATGCCCATGCACTGGTCCAGCAATCAAGGAACCTCAATCCTCACCACTAACACCAGTGAGGGGCTTCTCATATAGGAGGAAAGGATAACAAATACACACAGTAAAGTGCAATTTCCCTTAAGAGCACACAGAGATCACAGTCAGTCCGGGGCTGGTCGCCCTCTTGCTCTCTGGGTACCCAGTAAGACTCCCTACTGGCACAGCTATAGGGTCCAGATCTCAGCCAGCTGGGAAAGCTAAAACCTCCAGCACTCTCTTTATCCAACCAGTGCTTCTTGTCCCTGCCCAAGTAGCTGACACACACTTTGAGATAAGAGTTTATACAGCCACACAGACACTTCTGGGGAAGGCTAGCACAGGTTCTCCAGCTGTGCCCCTTTTACCCAGACTATATAGTAGTAATCACTGCCACCACCCAGCTAATATTTATCAGCCACACAACGGCCCTTAAAAGGGTGTCCAATTATTACTGTGCAATATTATTATCCAATTAGTAGTATCGCCCAGGGCTAAAGCTGTAAAAGTGGCTTTGTACAATTTTACCAAAGGCATGCAAGTACTCTTAAGAGCTTAAATTATCTTCACACAAAACAGCCACAGTTGAAAGGTTTAAAAATATTTAATAATAAATAATTAAGACCACAAGACAATACTTTTTACTACTCAGTGCTAGTCAAGAGTTCAGAGATCACAGAGTAATACTTAAAATAATTCAGTAGTATAGTTCTGACATCACAGAAAAACACTTAGTCTAATCTTTCTAGTTTTTAGCTATTTCTAAGAGAAAACACAAGTCTAAGATAAACTTACATATAGAACACAGGCAGAGTGCTGATGAGTTGGATGGTCAAGACAAAAATGCTTAATGCCCTCTGAGTCTCTCTGCTTTTAAAATCACATTCCTGATTCCCATTACATAATTCTTCACACTTCCCTGGGTTCCCAGGCTAACAGAAACTACATTTACATTCTTAACATCTGCTTTTGTTATCTTGCAGCTGGTCAGGAAGCAGAGCAATAAAAATACATTTGCACGTTTAAATCTAGCAATTTAACTCTTGGTTAAAACAATAGAAAGAATGTCTTCATCTAGACCGGCCGGAGCCAACTTTAAAGATCAAAGACAGTCATAAAATGCTTGACTTAGCTTCCTTACAGCAGAGTGTACTGTTGTTACATTTTTTCAGTTCCACATGTAACTCTATTTTTACCATTTAAGACGCCTCACAGTAAGACATTGTCCTGTTCGATTCTCAGCTAGAGCGTCTTCTGTGTGGAGACATGCGTGAATGGCCGTACCTTAGTTGAAGGTTGTGCATCAGGACCGGCAACTTGGCATGTAAAAATCTACTGCCAATCATTAGCGGACCGGAGTTCCGCTGTGGCGACCGACCCCTAACCAGGAAAAGCCGAAAGAAGACCAAGACAACAAGCCTGTGGTTTACTTTAATATTTACAGATGACAGAATTATCACCAAAATTCTATCTGGCTAGGCTGGCAGCCTTCACACAAGTCACCTGTTGTATTTAAAGCTGCTCCCTGTTGAAATGTTGACAACTGAAATGCTCAGTGCTGACAAGATGAAAAATAATGACTGAAAACACAGCAGAACAGAGAATGTCTAGAATCACTCTTCTCCTTTAAACTTTATTTTGCAAGGGAAGAAGCCCCCATGTCGGAGGCAAGCCACCCACATCCTCCAAACGTATGTCATGCCTTAGAGAAAATGGAGTATTCCAAGAAATGGTATCTCAGATATAGTATATCTAAGTCCATCCTTTTGGTCATTCAGTCTTTGTATTTTAGGACTCACTCTAGCAGATCCCAACATTTCAAATGGTTACTGTTTAAACACCCGCAGTAATCCACCTATGACTTGTTTTACCTTCTTAGCTGCTGAGCAAAGCCTACATCTAATTTTGTTATGCTGATCTGCCCCTTCAGTGACTCACCAGAAACATTTCTCTCCCCCATCTCAGTTTTGAGGTTTTAGAAGTCCATCATGACGTACTTTGCAGGCATGTAAGTTAATTCATGCAGAGTCAAACAATTATACAAAGTGTAACTTGTAATACACAACTACTAACTGTACACTACTTGTTCTGCCCTTCCCAGATACTTGCATCCAAAATTTAGTCTCCCTTCAATGAGGGTGTGTGATAATGTATTTTCTAGCGCCATGATTTTTTTTTTACTATTTTATTCTTTCCTAACACTTTACAGTCTGGAATTTCTTTTATTCTGCTTTTCAAGCATTTGTTACTTTTTCTTAAATCTGTGATTTTACTTAGTTCGTCCACTGCCTTTTGCAAGATTTTCTCCCGTGCTTTTTGTCTGCTTTGAACGTTATTTTGTCCCAGCCCTTGAACATTTGTACATTCGCTCTAAATTGTGCAGAGCTTCCATTTTGAGTTCGAAGCCATTAGGCTGTAATATTGTCTCTAACACTCTATTTCCCATGCTCTGTGGAGTGCTTTTAATTTTAACAGTAATTTATGTTGCTAGGTACAGCACTTTAATCTGTGGTGCATCTGTTTCCTCCATATTATTTCTGTATTTTTTTTTAGTCTCCCTATCACTGTTTTTGTTTATTTTACTGCATCTGTTTTTGGTTCCTGTCAGTTTACATTCTTGCTTCTGTTTGAGCTTGAGCTCGGTACATTAGTGACCAATGTCTGCAGAGCTGCTCGCATTGCTGTATAGTGTTAAGATGCTGCCATGGACATGACTGCCCATATCTGTGCATTCAGCTAGGTGTGCCTTTTCATTCTGGTCATTCTACAGTAAGCAGGCAGTCACCCCTCACTTTGAGGGGTTACGGTCAAAATAGTTGCTTGAGTGCTGAAGATAGTTATTTTGCACTATTTGAAAGGGTTTTTTTTGTCTGGAATTTATTACCAGATTTTGTTACAGTCAGTGCTAGAAGTGAAGTAAAGCATTTATTTTCTCAGGATCAAATTATATTAGTCAGAAAATAATAAATTAACAAATCCTCTCAGAAAATGTCTCAGCAGAGTACTTGAAGGATGTTGGTTTCCAAATTTACTGGGCAAGAGGCCATTTCTATAAAAAATGATTTTCTGAAGATATTGCCAGCCATGGGAAATTTATCCTTAAAATGTGGCAACATGGATAAAAAGATAGACTAGCAACAGTTTTCAACTTCTAAAAACTATGATTCACCAAAATAATGCTCATGTAGACATTACAGAATCAAGTGTGAATGGCATTAAAGGAAAAATGAGTGGGCATGAAGGCCACAGTGAATGCTTTTCTGAAACAAAAAACTGGCTACTGGATAAGGTGGATCATTTTTAAAACCAGGACAGAAGAAATAATGTTAAGAATATTTGATGTGCTTGAGAAAATCTAAGGAGAAAATATGGTCAGTTTCCTAACTGGCTGTATTCCAGAAGTGTTAAACCTTCAGGAGGGTTTGTCAGTTCGTATAGAGAGACCCCATAGATCTCTTACAAAGCCTATGGCTAAAGAAGGAGTCCATCACAGGTCTATAATTGTTAAATACATCTCACATCTGGAAAAATAACTTTTAATTAGAACTACTTAGGCAAATCCTCTGAAAACTGATGTTTTGTCATCACATTTGAGAATAACTATTCACAAAAGCAGTAAAAAAAGAAAGGTTTGCTTATCACTGGTAATATCTGTAAAATGTGGTATTAAGTGCCACATTTTATTTTCAACCATTTCCAGCAAGATTAAGATTTTTCTGTCAAAAGAAACACGTATATTTGACTCTTTAAAATATATCATTTTCTTTCCTAAATCTAAAAAGATTGGCAGTGGTCAGGAAGAAGTGAACTGGTGCCATCCAAGCCTAAAGAGACAATCAGAGAGACCTAGATAGAAGAGTGCTTGTTCTATTAAAAAACATAAATATTCATCAAAATGGAACTTTAATATTATGGATTAATTTGTTTATCTAAATAAAGTATATTTTTTTCATTCCAGTAATATACATATAGAAACTTGAAAATGAAACTCAAACCAAAAGCTGTAGATGGAATGAAGGCGCGAACACAATTCTTTACTACTTTCGTTCAAATTTATTCTTCATGAACTTCTTCAGAAACAAGTAAACCTCTCAAAACACACCTCTTATAAGTTACATCACACATCACATGACTTTCATGATACTTTAAATTAAAGGTATAAAATCATACCATAAAAATAAAAAACTGTCTTGTTTTCCAAACAGCTTAGAATGTCAAAGCTTCATAAAAAATGTCTTAATATAAAAACATTGTCATATTATTGTGATTTGAATGTTATTTTAGTGCTAAAAAACATTTAATATTAATACATTCGTTCAGACCAGGGGCTCTGTCTGCTACGTAACCGATCTGCCACAGTGACGCCTTGCATTCTAAAATCAAATTGGTGTTCCGTATATAATCCACTTGTTGAACACAGGGCAGGATTCACGAAGCCTCCGTGTAAGAGTTACAAGGCTTACACGGAGGCTGCAGTTAAACGGTGTGACATCAGCATGTCATGCATATGCATGAGGGCATGCTGAATCACACCTAAGGCTTACACGGTCCGTGGAAGACAGTAGGGGGTGTGTACTTAGGTCGAGCCCTGCAAGCAGACACGCCCCCAGAAGAGTAAAAGTGCCTAAAGTAAACCCCCACGACAGAGTACATGGAAATGTGAATAAACACAACACAACACATGCCCCCACAGACTATGAACATAAAATGATATAAATGAACATGTTATATTTTTTTAAATTGTAAAGATGTTTGCCCGTGAGTGCGCTCGTTTGCGCGGGCGTGTAGAAAGAGGAGCATGACAAAGCAGGTTTTGTGAAGCTGATACAATTCCAAAATGGCCAATCACAGATAAGTGCAGGAAAAATGGCATATATAAGCCCCATAGGCGAGAATACACAGCATAACCGATTGTAGAACTAACTTGCAGCCAGAATGTCAGGAGTAGGTGAGGGTATTTGCTTCCAAGCACAGAGATGGGGCATTGAGGAGTCCAGATATATGGTTTGGCTCCTTGTCCACAATCATGAGGCCCAACTCTGTAGGGAGCATATAGGGCTGAGGCGTGGGACCGGTTGGCTCATAATCTCACCAGTGCCACAGGGATTCCAAGGACTGGTGAGCAGGTCCGTCACCACCATGCGGACCTGAAGAGACGCAAGCAGGGCCAACTGAACCTTTGGATCCAGGAGGCCCGGCAAATGCCCAACGCCCCACTACTGAGTAAGGTACATCTAATTATGTATGTAAGAAATTAACCTAGCTGATATTATGGAGATGTGTTTTCCAATATTACTTATATTACAGCTGCAGGTGTCCATTCTGTGAACTGCAGAGCCTATGGTGATAGGCTGGTCTGGTTGTGCCACCAGGCAGGTCAGTAATCCTCTCCCTGTAACTGTAAATAAATATAAAAGTATGACAGTTAGCAAAAGAGTTCAGTGTAGTCACTAAGTAATAAAATGTGCAAGTAACAGTGTAAGAGTGTTTGCAAGTATTGCTTGATTACAAAAGTGTGTTGCAGTCTGTAATCCAAACAGAAAAATGAAAATGTCTGAAATAAAGTCTGAAATAAAGATGCCCCACCTGTAATATAATAGTACACAACCTGCAGCAGGCTGAAAAGTACAGCTGCAGAAGATGAGCAAAACACGTGTGAAATATATCCCTGTTGAAATACTGAAACATGACAGAAGTGAGACTGTTGGAAAGGATTGTAATAATTGTGCTGCGCACCGCGCCAACAAGCTAACCGACGGGCAACATTGAGCAAGCTGTAACAAAACTGCCTTTACACAGACACACCTCCTAGCCTGTCTAGACAGTCATAAAATGCAGTGGCCAGGTTCGAACCGAGGATACCATGCACCATAGTCAAGATACCGAACCACTAAGCCATGACAGCTGTACTTAGAAATGCAGTAATAGCAAATATATAGGAATGAATAGAAAGAGGAGCATGACAAAGCAGGTTTTGTGAAGCTGATACAATTCCAAAATGGCCAATCACAGATAAGTGCGGGAAAAACGGCATATATAAGCCCTATAGGCGAGAATACACAGCATAACCGATTGTAGAACTAACTTGCAGCCAGAATGTCAGGAGTAGGTGAGGGTATTTGCTTCCAAGCACAGAGATGGGGCATTGAGGAGTCCAGATATATGGTTTGGCTCCTTGTCCACAGTCGTGAGGCCCAACTCTGTAGGGAGCATATAGGGCTGAGGCGTGGGACCGGTTGGCTCATAATCTCACCAGTGCCACAGGGATTCCGAGGACTGGTGAGCAGGTCCGTCACCACCATGCGGACCTGAAGAGACGCAAGCAGGGCCAACTGAACCTTTGGATCCAGGAGGCCCGGCAAATGCCCAACGCCCCACTACTGA
Source organism: Protopterus annectens (assembly GCF_019279795.1). Classification (NCBI taxonomy): domain Eukaryota; kingdom Metazoa; phylum Chordata; order Ceratodontiformes; family Protopteridae; genus Protopterus; species Protopterus annectens. Next base: position 149,902,776 of record NC_056745.1, on the reverse strand, counting down.
GTAAGGTACATCTAATTATGTATGTAAGAAATTAACCTAGCTGATATTATGGAGATGTGTATTCCAATATTACTTATATTACAGCTGCAGGTGTCCATTCTGTGAACCGCAGAGCCTATGGCAATAGGCTGGTCTGGTTGTGCCACCAGGCAGGTCAGTAATCCTCTCCCTGTAACTGTAAATAAATATAAAAGTATGACAGTTAGCAAAAGAGTTCAGTGTAGTCACTAAGTAATAAAATGTGCAAGTAAAATGTAAGAGTGTTTGCAAGTATTGCTTGATTACAAAAGTGTGTTGCAGTCTGTAATCCAAACAGAAAAATGAAAATGTCTGAAATAAAGTCTAAAATAAAGATGCCCCACCTGTAATATAATAGTACACAACCTGCAGCAGGCTGAAAAGTACAGCTGCAGAAGATGAGCAAAACACATGTGTGAAATATATCCCTGTTGAAATACTGAAACATGACAGAAGTGAGACTGTTGGAAAGGATTGTAATAACTACAGGTAAAACATGTCAATAAAGCCTAGAAGTAAGTACCATCCTGAATTGTAAAAATAAAACAAGTAAGAGAGTGTGAGAAAGAGTTATGAATCCACCAATAAAGTATACTGCAGTCAGTACAGAATGAAATGAATGTGACAAGCAGAACCAAACTGCGAAATGTGTTCAAAATGTTCCTGCAGCCGGAATGTGTATCCCAAAATCTGGATATGTTGCTCTCAGTCTGCAATATGCAGATAGTATGATTGTCTGAAATGCCAAACATCCACAGTTGTCTATAGCTATATAAAGCAAATGTAGCAGGATGATGTAGCTGAACAGAGCCACATATGAACGTGTATGAATAAAAATGGAAATGTATATTGAAGTAACATTCCTATCACCAACTTGAAGTAGTTATCACATAGGAAACTGTAGGTAGAACTGTAGTGTGTATATATCTGCAGCTATTAGAAATGTACAGCATATGTATTGGTATTTGAAGGTGTTAATTATATTTTCTTCACCCTACCCTATAACCACATATAATCCATTCCACGTGAAATTGGTATGTGCAATCACAATTAACACTCCTGGACATTTGTCCTGTTGGGTCATACATATATGCATGTACGTTGACGCATCTGCCCTGTTCATACATCCAAACCTGATGGCCTGTTGCCATCAATCAACCCTGCATGTTGTTGGACTGTGTATTGCTGTTCAAATTATGCATGCGTTATGCTCGCTGTTCAATGGTGTGAATATCTGGGTGTTTGGTTAATGGGAATACTAATGCATGCTGTTACAACTAATTGCGAATGGTATTGTATGTTACTAACCCAAACTGTCATGACATAATGCAAAACATAGGACGACAGGGAAGGTGGGTTCCAGTGGACCCACCTCTCCCACCTCAGCTGGCGAGTGCACCTGGCAGTAGTGCCCAGTCCGGACTCTCCTCCGGTGGCCCTGTGCCACCTGCAGGTGGAAGCGCTGCAGGGGATGGGGCTCATTGCCCCTCTGCAAGTGTGGCCGGAGGAGAGCCACCACTCACCCTCAGTAGCGTCCGGACTGTGGTGTGTAGGGAGATCCAGGAATCTGTTCTTGGGCCCCTACGCCAGCTTGAGGTACAGGTGGCACAACTAACAGGCATGCCTGTTGCCCAGCCTACACAGCCCCCAGCACAGCCTTGTCCTGGGCAGTGAAGGCACAGTGACAACTGCCCATGGGTGGAGATATCAGTTCCACTGTTGCCATCTGTGGGCTCATGGGCTCTGGATATCCAAACATCCGTCCCCGTCAATTGTGTAACCCCTCACACGTGTCATACACCGCCCCTGTATGCATCTTGTTTGTCTTGTCTGTTGACCTACCCAACCTACCTCCTCAGCTATACTGACTTCCTTTACCTGACATACCACTCTCACCTGAAAAAAAAAAAAAAAAAGGGCACTCTGTACCCACAAAAAAATTATGCCCCATACATAGCTGCCCATTTCACACACATGTCTGCTGGACATGGAAACTGTCAATTACAATTGGCTGTACAACAAGTATTATTGTTGTCCTTACACCTCTCTCAGGGGTGGAAGGTTTCAAATGTCACACCAAATTACAAACATATGCACAGCTGTTGCTGATGAAGAAATGGGCAGCTATGGGCCTTACCTACATCCCTCCTGCAAAACCCAAGCTTGTTTCCCTACTGTCTTACCCTCTTTGTGACCCCTTTTTCACCACTTTCCTGTCTCCCCATTTTCATTTCTTCCAAAGAAAATAGCGTGGGTGTGTGCAAGAGTAAGCACTTTTAAGCAGTTGTAAGCGGAGCTGAACGCCAGTGGGCATGCGGGAGCTCCGCACAAACCAACGCTAACCCGGTTACAACCGCTTAAAAGTGCCTTAGTCACTCTGAATGACAGGTCCTGTAGTCTGCTCAAAAGCAAAATGAAATCCCACTGTCAGTCCCGAACCCAGGACCTTGGGAACAGTAGTCTGCATGACTTACCACTAAGCCATGACTGTTATATAAAAACATTGTGCTACAATAAATATATCATGTAATAGTAGGAATGAATGTAAAGGGAATATAGGATGTGTAGTACACAAAGCATGTCATGTATATTTACTGTCAAATCTAGTGGATTTCTATAATAGTAGTGTGTGAACAGAAACAGCCATGCTAGTTGGTAGCTAGTAGGTAATAATGTCACTGTAGCACCTTGCAAGCCACACACCACAAGTCCCACAGGAAAGCACACACACCCATATTAACAGTAGTAGTAGTAGTTGTAGGTGTCAGTTTACATACACACTTAGTACAAGAAACAGGAGAGATGAATGGAGAAATGTTAATCTACAACACAGCCTGAATTATGAGAGAGATACTAACCTTTACACTCACAGAACAGTGTCCACAGCATACCAGCATGGTCCCCGCCCTTACAATCTGAAAGGGCAACGCCTATCTCACATACCCTTTTATAGCACTGTCCTGAAATCACAGTGAGAACTGCAATCAGTACACAACTGGCTGCATGCAATCAGCAAATGCTGGCTAACAATTGGTGCAGAGGCCATCACATGGACATATGCAGATACCTACAAAAGCATCCTGTACTCCCAGTCCACGCATGCAATACTTTCATTGCACCTGCCTGGAGGCAGAGAGAGAGAGAGAGAGAGAGAGAGAAAGAAAAAGAAAATAAAAACACAAACAAAACTACACTTAAGAAAAACTAAGTTGAAGCTGTCATCAGTGACAGTATCAAGCTGGGCTAGCAGCAGCAGGAACCTATACAAACGGTAACGCAATCAGCTGTGACAAACACAGGTAATGTAAAGTAACAATTTAATAGTCTACATACTGTGAACCCTCCATATGTGTTATTGGTCTGTATCTATATGTATGTCTATGTGATAAGTTGTGTGTACGTTGTTTTACCCAAAGGGGATGACTATACATTTCATGCCAGTCAGTGTTAGGCCATGATTCTGGCACCAGTTGTCCATTTCAGTGAGGCCTGTCTGTAGGATGTGTGTGTCAGCTGGTGTATCGACTATGGCGCCTAGTTTGCAGTCATCTGGGAACTTTGCCATCCACAACCCGCCCATGTTTGCTTTCACATCTGAGAAGTAAATGCCAAACAAGAGGGGTCCTAGGACAGGGATACCACTTGTGACTGGCTTTGAGTCTGACATGGCTCCCGCAAGTTTGACTTTATGGATTCTGTTGTTTAACCAGTTTGCAACCCATCATGTGACATATGTATTAACATTTAAGCTGATGAGCTTGTCTATGATGCCTGAGTGGGGTATTGTGTTGAAGGCCTTAGGCAAGTCCAGGTAGGCTGTATGGACTGCTTTGCCCTCATCAATGGCTGTAGTGACTGTTTTGAAAAAGTCAACCAGGTTCAAAAGGCAGAATCAGCCCTTCAGAAAGCCAAACTGGGTGTGATCCAGTGTCTGTAGGTCCCCAGTGTCGCTGTATATGAGCCCCATAATGAATCTTTCCATAGCTTTGCAGACCAGGCTAGATAAGCTTATGGGGCGGTAGTTCCCAGGGTCTGTAGAGGGGCCTCCTTTGTGGAGTGGGACCACTGTTGCTGTACGCCAGTGTTCAGGTACATATCCCATAGTAAGGCTAAGGTTAAATATCATTTTTATATGCGGTTGTAGCTCCTCTTGGAGTTCACGTAGCACGCATCCAGGGATACCATCAGGTCCCATTGATATTGTGTGTTCTGCTTTGCTGAGGGCGGCCCTCACCTGGACATCTGAGATGACAGGGAGGTTACATTCAGCTGTGATAAGTATTTCCTCTTTTGGGGGAGAGGGAGGGGGGATATTTGCACTGAACCTGTCTGCCAGAATGTTGCCAATATCTGTGGGTTCATTGAATTTTATGTAGTTGTGTACTAACTCTGAGCATATCTGAGGCTTTTGGTCCATGTTTCTAACAAAACTGAAGAAGGCCTTGTGGTTATCTTTAGTGTCCTTGGCCATTTTCCTCTCAGAGTTGGCCTTGGATGTTGTTATGAGAGAACTTAGCTTTTTACTAGTGCTGACCACAGATGCCTTCCCTTTATGTGATTCTGCTCTGTCTTGCAGTAGCCTCCTTCTATCATTATACAATTTGTCTTTGGCTGGGGTCCACCAGACAGGATGCTTAACCTTTGTGCATAGGGTCTGGGTTAGAATTGTGTGTGCATGTTCCATGCATTCTTGGGGATGTCCGTGGGAAGCATTTGCAAAGGGGTCAGCATTGTGGGTTGTGGCTTCCACTGGCCCAGTGGGCTGCATGGATACTATCTCAGTCCTAAGAAGTGAAAATCTGTCTATTCACATATATTTCAAAGTAGTCTACTGTGCTGGTGGTGGTGGTGGGATATGTATATCCAGGCCGATTAGTTTGTGTCCAGATCACACTAGTGGATGACGTTCCACATACAGTACCTTGTTATGAACCCCCAGAGTGAGGTGGTGCATTGGACCTGTCTCAGTGTGCTGACTGATAGGGCTTGGTACTATGTTGTATGAAATGTGGCAGGTATTGTTGCACAGGTGTAGGCTGAGCACTGATATCTGGCCATGTTCATGTGTATCCACTAAGAGCTACACACGTGCTACATATGGGAGTAGTAGTATATCACTACAGTTGAGTATCATGTATAGTATGTGTGCCATATTTTGCTGTCATAGTTTGCTGATATCCTGTTTGTGTTCTCTTTCAGGGACATGGCACATCAGCGAAATCCTGCCTACTCTGCTGCAGAAGATGAAGAGATACACCAGAGCCTGGTGCGGGATTATGACATACTGTTTTCCCGCACCAGCCAGAATCAGTAAGAGAGGGCTGCACTGTGGCAAGACCTTGTCCGTAGGGTAAATGACATTGGCACACATAATAGGACATATGAGCAGGTACAACATCACTGCAGTGATTTAATCAGAAATGTCCGTCAGCGTACGTCGGATATCCACAGGCAACAGGTTGCCACAGGAGGTGGGGTAGCCACACATCCCCCCTCACCAGACTGGAGGGGCTACTCCTAAGTGTTGTGGCTCCAGCCCAGGAACATCAACAGCAACACACCTGCATTATGATGGAGGCTGGAGCCACACAGCAACACGACATGGAACATGCAGGTAATATGCCATATGTATACTTGACTGTTCTGTACACTGTTAGTTTATGCATGTGTAAGGTGTGTCCTTGGTATGTAGCTGTCAACATAGTATGTAATTGTGCAGGTGTGATATTGCCAATATCAGCAGCTGACATGTGAAAGGCAACTGTTGTACTACTGAACTGTATCATACGCAGTATCAATGGCACAGGTGTGCCCACTGACATTAATCCTCTCATTTCTGCAGGTCCCTCCAGTGTTACAGCAAGGCAGCCCATCCATGCTGGTGAGTGTGTATTAACAATACCTATAATAGTCTTGATAGTGCTAGTAATAATAGTGTAACTCAGTAGTGCTTTGTGTGTATACTGCGGGGTGTGCATGTGTGCATGTGTGGGTGTGTCCACATGTGCATGTGTGCATGTGTGCATGTGTGCGTGTGTCCACATGTGCATGTGTGCACGTGTGCATGTGTGCATGTGTGCATGTGTGCATGTGTGCATGTGTGCATGTGTGCATGTGTGCATGTGTGCATGTGTGCATGTGTGCATCACTGATAACATTGTGTAGACATTGTAAACTGTGTTTCCTGTCTTCCTCCCACAGGTTCTGGTGCTGCTCTGGTGTCCTGCAGCAGGGAACCTGAATCTGGTGCCACATGTACTGATAATGATGATATCTGTGTAATGGCACAGGAAGGTGTGTCAGGGTCTGTCATTGGTCAGCCAATTGACAGTACACAGCTGTCAACCCCATCATTGTGCACAGTCATCCTGCCAGTACATCCTATGTCACCAATGTCCTTAGATGATGGACAGGATACAGTGGGCATTGACCAGGGTAATGTGGTATCTGTGGCACATGCTTCCCCACACAGCAGACATGGGCGGGGTCCTGAGATGGTACCACACAGACAGTTGCCCATGAGTTCTCGTGGGAGCATCCGTGGGTGGACTGCCTCTGGCAGACGTGCCCAAAGAGGTCTGTCAACCTCAGCTATGTTTCGGGCTGTCATGCAGGCGCAGTCATGTATGGAAACGTACACCAGACAGGGTCTGAGGGAGCTGAGAGCATGTCGCACATCCATGACTGACAGTATGCGTGACATTGCGGATGCTATCCGTAATTTCACCGATGACATAGACAGACGTTGTGGGGACATATTACAGCAGTTCCACAACTACATGTCCATGAGCCAGGGCAATGCTGGACGGTTGCGGCATCGACGTGGCCGTTTGCCAGCAACAGCAGCAGCTGGCAGTCAGCGCGGACAACAGGCCCGCGGATGCCCCCATAGTGCCAGCAGCAGCCCCAGCAATGCTGGGTCTGTGCTGTCATCAGACCGCCCCAGGAGACCACGTGCACGTGGCTCTGGACAGTCCCAACAGGGACCTGTGTCCAGTCAATGAACACCCACTTCTGATGACAGTACCCAGTCTGGCTTAGTACCGGATATGGTCCGTAGCACCCCTGCCAGGCACAGGTACCGTGTCCGTGGCCACAGACACTGATCTGTATGACCTGGCAGGTGCAGTCTGTGGCTGTCCACAAACTCCAGTATATGGCAGCCATGAGGTGGAACTGTGTGCATGCATACACACATGGGAAATGTTAACACCTAGGGCTACCACATACATGCACACACTGCATCAACAGTGCCCCACCCTGTACTGCTGTCCCTCACCAACACACATACACATACATGTCAATTGGTGGTATCAGTGGCAGACTCAGGCATACCTAGTTCACACCCTGTGCATATGATGAAACTGTGCCACATCCTGCAATCTCTAACATCAGTGCAGGAACAGGTTAACATGTTGCTGATGCACAGGGTGACTACATAGACGTGTATTAATAGTATCATGTTGGTAACAGTACAGTGTGCTGATATGATTGTGTGTATATCCCAGCATGCCTGATGCAGTAACTGTATGACTGCCCTGAATTGTTATCTACACCCATAGTAAGTACCATAGTGTAACAGCTGCACATTTTTGCATACTGGTGGTAAGGATGTCAACAGATAGCCACATACATAGGTAGCACAGGGGAGAAGGTAATGCAAGTAATGGTACGCAATGATGGACATGTACATTAATGGTGGCATGTTGCCCACAATGACTATGCAATGTGGATGTTTGCACATGTTGATATGTGTGCAGTACCAATTTAATTTAAATTAAATTATATTTTAAATAATTTCAGTTTTACCATGGACATCTGAGCTGTGCATTCCTGGGTACATGTTTATAGTCCCTGCATATTTGCACTGTTACCTACTGGAAGTGGTACCCCTTCTTTGTTGTACAATGGACTACTTCCAGCCCTGCTTACTGTAGCTTTGTTTGCATGCATGTTTGCTTGAGGTTCCCTGGAACACTGATTCCACCTGCAATGCAGATTTACAGAACTTCTGTGGATTCCTAGTGACATCTGCATAGCTTACTATACGTATGTCAATGTCTCACTTGACAGAACATCACTGTCTGTCCTGTTCGCATGTATGTTGCCTGTGACACATTGCATATGACTTACCTGGCATTTGCCCACGTGTGCAGTCATAAATGCCAGCGCTATGAAATCAGAAGCAGTACACCCACACATACTCACCTTCAGTATGTTGTTCCCCATTAGCCCTATGTGTTGGTAATCACCATGGCAATCGCACTACTATGGTAGCATGTGCAAAGGTAACTTGTGAATCACCTCTATGGTCCAGTTGTGGAATATGTGAGTCATGTGGTAATGTCACAGCTGCCACATGTATGCAGTCAACCCTCTCCCCTGGCCAGGAATGTACAACACATGTGTGAGATGCAACCACATAGCCAATCTGGGGACTGAGCACTCTGAACCCAATACTGGCATACCCTGTCAGGTGGCATGACATACTACAGTGACTACAATACCAGTCTGACATAGACCTGCACTGGCAGCAATCCAAACACATGAACACACTGGAGCATACTTGGAGCCTCAGAATAGCATCCTGCCTGAGCATCACACACCTCCACAGCTGGCACACAGGCATACGTTAAGTCAGAACAGAGCACATGCCACACATGGCACACACATCCTGTGTGCCAAACACTCACAGCCTGTAGGGCTACACAACACACTTGCTACAGATGTGTCAGGTACCTCTCTTAGCCGGTGCAGTGGGGTCCCGCTCAACAGGCTGTACATGGTGAAGGTCACAGTGATATGCCCGTGGGGCACTATGGTCCACCACATAACACATGCATACAGGTCAGTCAGAGGTATAGACACATATGACTCAGTCATTGTCCATGCCACTATGGATGACCTGAGACGTACCTCCCTGGACTACATGATAGGGAACATAGAAGGGCTCTCTCAGCATGTGGCATGGGCTGGTATGAGCCTGACCTTGGTTGCCATCATACCCTCACCAGGTATGCTACCACAATATGTAGGAAGGGTGTTCTATGTCTACATTTTGCTCAATCTCCAATGTCATTCATAGGGTATCCAATGGCTGTCAGCATGTGCTTACATGCTAGGGAAGCCACAATGATTTGCGAGGGCAGCTTGCACGTATCACCCATGGGCCATTGTATATTGGCGAAGCCTCTTGATACACACATAGTGCCTTTTGATGCAGGGCTCAGATTACATAGCCACCTCCGCGGGTATCACATGGGATAGGACACTAACAGTAATGCTACACAACACCAGCAGTGTACGCCGCAAGATGCATGCACTGGACACTGTCCTCAGCATGGTAAACTGCAATATCTGTGCAGTAACAGATTCCTGATTCATGGCTCACAGGTGCAACCCATCACTGCCAGGTTATACCTCATACCATGCCTATTGTCCCCTACACATGTACCACACATGAACAGGGGGAGGTATCTCAAGGCACCACAGATACACACACCTCCAGGTTGTTGGCACAGCACAAAGCATCAGGGCCTATCCATGTGCAGCTAACAGTGTGTTGGACTGCCTTCTGGTTCATAGCCTGGCACATACAACCCTCCCATACACAGGAAACCCACCTGTCCTCCCTAACAACACTGGGAATATGACGGTCTCTACATATGTCTTTATATGTCTGGACTGCATCCAGCCGAACATTGTGTGCAAGCATTACTGTAGCTACAACACACTAGCTGAAAGGTTCCTAGCATGTAGTCACTGAATTGCAGTGGAATAACATGTTACCACTCCCACAACAGGTGGGAACATGCAGCACCTGTTCATCGACTACATGTAGACTATATGGCCCAGACCAGATGTGTATCCCCCGCTGTTAGGATGATACCATATACAACTCACACTGTATATACACATACCGCATGCAGCCCCTGCACAGTAAGACACAGTCATAATGTTATGCAGTGCAAATACCATTTATTCACTTGAGGCATGTGTCAGACATGGGAACTATTGAAGGTCACAGGTATATATGTGTATGTGGCACACACATACATCATGTGTGCATTGCCATTGCTGGTTTAAGCAATGTCATGCATTGTTATGAACAACAACCCACACATGGGCATTTTGTGTGACACAAACACACGTGGCAGTTGTGGGTTTCCAAAACATACCTAACTGTGCTCTGACAGTAGTAAGAGACCCAGTAGCGGAGCGCACTATTTGCATTACTGGGCGATTTGCCCTGTTTGGCTGTACTTATAGTGTGGTGACATCACCTGTGTTTACTGGGGGAATATGCAGCATCTGGTGTATTGTAGTAGTTGCCAAAAGGAACTGTTCTCTCACACTTGCAATTACACACACCCTACTACCCCCCCACACACTTGCAGGATTCATACCCCTACTTAACTATGTTATGATACTTGAGAGAGACACATTAGCGGAGCGTGCTGTTCGAATTATTGGGAGGTTCCTCTTCTCTGGCTGTACTTATATGGTGCTGACATCATCAGTGTTTGGAAAGGGTAATGTGTATCATGTAGTGTGTTCTCCTAATTGCCAAAAAGGCACATATCTTTCATACAGAATTGCACACAAACAAACTCCCCTCATCCAAACACACACACTTGCAATGTGCAGGATTCAAACCCCTACCTAAATATGTTATGACACTCGAGACGGATGCATTAGCGGCGTGTGCTATTCGCATTACTGGGAGGTTTCCCTTCTCCTGCTGTACATCAGTGTTTAGAAAGGGGAATGTGCATCCTGTAGTATGTTCGCCGAGTTGCCAAAAGGGACATTTCTTTCATACAGACTAGCACACAAGGGAGCCCGCAGGATTTTTTGCAGGGGGGTGCAAAACCCAGAGCCCCACCCACACAGCCCCGCCCCTCCCTGTGCAGCCCCTCCCCCCACGCAGCCCCCCACATACACACATAGCCATTCCAGTGTCCCATTACTTGGCTATTCTCCCCATTTGCCACAGACACTGTTCAAATCTATCAGTATGCACACTGTCTTATGCTTTACTTCTACAATGATTACAGATATTTGGATTTAATTTACAACTTTTATTTCAAATTTTATAGCAGAAACACTGAGGCACGCATTTCACATTTGCTAAACAAAGCAACAGTCTTGCAATGAAAACAGTCTTAGCATTAAAACTTCTCTGCTTTTGAAACTCACATTGTTTGAAACAGCATTGAAACCCACATTCAAAGAGAATGCATCTGGGCAGTGGCAGGTTAAGTTTACCTTTGGGCTGTTTTCAAAGCATATCAAATGCGCACATTTTTAGGCCCATGCAAAAGTATGGTGATTCATGTTCCTGATAATTGAATTATATCCCTTGTACAGCACCTGCACCACCTGTTAGTGTATTTTAAATTTACAGTTTTGAACATTTTCCAGTAAGCAGTGAAACAATTCAAAACATATGAACCAGTAATGACAAACTGCCTAGGTCAGAACATTTCAAACATAAAAGGCCACTCAAACTTCTATCATTATAATCCACCGATATTAGTCCATATGCACAATCTCTGCAGTCTGCAGACGTCATCTGAATTCCACATTAAAAAGATCTGAAACTAATGAAGAGATTGTTGCTATAAAACATATATTTCAGTGTTTCATCTACAAATGTAGTGCCCATTGCCCTAGAAGAATAAATTGCCTATGTTATGTTAAAAGAAATGGTAAGCTGGTATATTGCAAAAGGGAATCTGTGACAAGTTGAAAAAGAGGTTCATAGTTACTAGGCACCAAAGGGACATACTCAGGACAGAACTGCAGCACCCCACCCCCTTAAAATACACATTTACATGCTGTGGGAGTAGAAGCTACAGCCCTCTGTATCAAGATACAAGTATGCTACCTGCTGTGCTACTAACACTGCTTTAAAATTCTATACTACAATGATACCATTTGCTAAACAAAAGAGTTGCATATTTTTACAAACCTAGCATGATGAGCAGCAGTAAACTTCTTTTCCCTTGAAGCTCTCAATTCCTTGAAAATAAATTCCACCTGCTAACTCTTAAGTAGGTCATTTCAGACACACACACTTAACCTGTTAGTAAATTAAATCTGGACAAAGCCTAAAATAAACAGGGACAGATTAAAAATATTGCTCTGATGAACTTATAAAGTTAAGTTGCTAGAATAACAACAGGATTTGTGTTAGTAAGCATTTTTCTAAAGGATATGACACGTAAAACTGAAAATGTATGTCACTAATTAGCAACTGCAATCCTTTTCTATGCTACTCAGGCCTAGGGTCATACTTGCCTGGGATACAAGATCGGATAGCTATTCCATGTCTCTTTTCATGTAGTCCAGGGAGGTACCGTACATCTCAGGTCATTCACACCAACATGGACAATGACAGAGACATATTAGTACTTGTTGTGGCGTGACCTGAGTGCATGTGTTATGTGGATCCTGGCACCTGACAGGCAGCTGACAGTAACTTTCTCCTTGTTTAGCCTGGTGAGTGGAACATCAGTATGCCTGACTATAGAGTCACCTATGAATAGAGTGTTGTTTTGCCTTATGGGCTGTGGTTGAGTGGCACACTGAGTTTGTGGGCTGTGTGTCATTTGGGTTGTGTTGGGGGTGGGGGTGGAGGCTGCTTGCGTTTCTGCTTTGGAGGTGCTTGTTGCTTGGGTAGATTTTTTGAGAGCCTCCGCAAATGTAGGTGCGTGTTTTGTGTTTCTATGTGTGTGTTTTGGTGGTGTAGGTTTTGAGGGACTATGATGAGTGTGGTGTGGTGCAAGTGTTTATCACCTCAGCCAGCAACACAGCAGGAAAAGCTCTATTTTCACACAGTATAGCAAAACTTGGAATAATCTCCCTCCCTCTGTGACTTCTGCATCAAATATCAACAATTCAAAAACTCCCTTAAGGCCCATCTTAAAAGCTCTTAGCTCTGTCCATGTGTTACATAGTCCTAAAATCTGTTACCTCCATCCTTTCTCATTTTTCTCATATTTCATGCCCTCAGTAAGCATAGTTGTTACAAATGGTATCCCTTAACAAACAGTAACTATGTATGTAAATATTGCTGATTATAATAGTTTTTTTTTTTTACTGTTTTTCTTACTAAATACTTCTAGTATAACAATGTTTTTACATTATGTATAATATCATTATTTGTTGTTATTTGTTGTTTTATTAAGTGGAGCTTTCCTCCCTGGGCCTCCGCTGTAAATGGACCTCATCCAGTCGGACCATCCCGGATAACAAATGTAAAATAAATAAACTTTCAAAAACCGCCATCATTCTCTACAAGCCTATACTACAGAAGTGAAGAAACAACCTTCTTCTTTGCCATCTTATACTTTTAGCTACAAAGCCAGTTTGGCATACATAGCAATGTTATTTTTGAGGTACATTTTTTTTCTTTCCATGTATTCTTTCATGACTCAGTGTCTCATGCATACTACTCAATATGAAGTAATATACCCATGTGTAATGACACCAAATATGGTAGTTATACACCAGATTACTTTTACAGATCACCCACCATGAGTCCAAGAACTGTAAAATTGTCTCGTTCTTAGATAAAAGCTTCAAATGAGTTAAGTAACCTTCCTTTCTAAGTTCTAGATCCACTACATTAATTTTTGGCAGAAATACTACAGTCCATTTTTTCAAGAATTGGCAGACTAAGTTCATACCAGATCACTCTGTATGTCTAAATACTAAATTCCTATGGAAAAAATATAATGAACTCTCAAAAATATTTTAACAGGTGGTTGCTGGTACTGGTACGCAAGTATAGTTTGGTACATTATTATCCATCCCGACCTTAACATCCTTGCTACAGCCTGTGTCTGTGGTATAACAAAGCCATGACTGCAGCCCTGTCAACATGAATTTGATTAGCATATTAGGCATTTGATGGAGTCAGGCAGGGAGGATCAGCCTGACCATCCATGGGGTGAGGTGTGCGCTTGGCCCCATCTCTGCAGTTGATCCCTTATGAAAGCAGGGCATACAAAGGTAGTGCTCTCTGCAAGGGCAGGCAGGATACTGACAGAGTTGCATGTGAAGATGTGGCCAATACTCACAAATAGGGTTGCCACCTTTTCAAATGTCCAAAGTGGGACATTTTTGGTAGAAACGTCAGATTTTGCAGAGCAAAACATACCCATGGCCAGTACAAAGGACAGAACTTCACTTTGCCTAAATAAAAGATTTTTCTTATGCATTTTAGTTGCTTGTTCTATTTCTTATAACATTTAGGTGTTTCAGGTACAGAATAACTGCTTTATGCAATGATTACATAAAATATAGGAAATATTTTTGTCCTAAAATCTCAGGACATTTGCCATTTTTTCAAGTTTTTTGCAGGACACAACTGCCTAAAGAAGGACTGTCCCTCGCAAAGTGGGACAGGTGGTAACCCTACTCACAAACTGTTTGCTTCAACTATTTCACCCTGTTAGGCTGCAGGATGAGGATTAGGCCTTACAAAACAGACTTCTTGGTAGCACTAGCAGACTGCAGTATGGCATTCCACGGTGTCCTCATCTGCACCAAAGGGACATACTCAGGACAGAACTGCAGCACCCCACCCCCTTAAAATACACATTTACATGCTGTGGGAGTAGAAGCTACAGCCCTCTGTATCAAGATACAAGTATGCTACCTGCTGTGTTACTAACACTGCTTTAAAATTCTATACTACAATGATACCATTTGCTAAACAAAAGAGTTGCATATTTTTACAAACCTAGCATGATGAGCAGCAGTAAACTTCTTTTCCCTTGAAGCTCTCAATTCCTTGAAAATAAATTCCACCTGCTAACTCTTAAGTAGGTCATTTCAGACACACACACTTAACCTGTTAGTAAATTAAATCTGGACAAAGCCTAAAATAAACAGGGACAGATTAAAAATATTGCTCTGATGAACTTATAAAGTTAAGTTGCTAGAATAACAACAGGATTTGTGTTAGTAAGCATTTTTTTCTAAAGGATATGACACGTAAAACTGAAAATGTATGTCACTAATTAGCAACTGCAATCCTTTTCTATGCTACTCAGGCCTAGGGTCATACTTGCCTGGGATACAAGATCGGATAGCTATTCCATGTCTCTTTTCATGTAGTCCAGGGAGGTACCGTACATCTCAGGTCATTCACACCAACATGGACAATGACAGAGACATATTAGTACTTGTTGTGGCGTGACCTGAGTGCATGTGTTATGTGGCGGATCCTGGCACCTGACAGGCAGCTGACAGTAACTTTCTCCTTGTTTAGCCTGGTGAGTGGAACATCAGTATGCCTGACTATAGAGTCACCTATGAATAGAGTGTTGTTTTGCCTTATGGGCTGTGGTTGAGTGGCACACTGAGTTTGTGGGCTGTGTGTCATTTGGGTTGTGTTGGGGGTGGGGGTGGAGGCTGCTTGCGTTTCTGCTTTGGAGGTGCTTGTTGCTTGGGTAGATTTTTTTGAGAGCCTCCGCAAATGTAGGTGCGTGTTTTGTGTTTCTATGTGTGTGTTTTGGTGGTGTAGGTTTTGAGGGACTATGATGAGTGTGGTGTGGTGCAAGTGTTTATCACCTCAGCCAGCAACACAGCAGGAAAAGCTCTATTTTCACACAGTATAGCAAAAACTTGGAATAATCTCCCTCCCTCTGTGACTTCTGCATCAAATATCAACAATTCAAAAACTCCCTTAAGGCCCATCTTAAAAGCTCTTAGCTCTGTCCATGTGTTACATAGTCCTAAAATCTGTTACCTCCATCCTTTCTCATTTTCTCATATTTCATGCCCTCAGTAAGCATAGTTGTTACAAATGGTATCCCTTAACAAACAGTAACTATGTATGTAAATATTGCTGATTATAATAGTTTTTTTTTTTTACTGTTTTTCTTACTAAATACTTCTAGTATAACAATGTTTTTACATTATGTATAATATCATTATTTGTTGTTATTTGTTGTTTTATTAAGTGGAGCTTTCCTCCCTGGGCCTCCGCTGTAAATGGACCTCATCCAGTCGGACCATCCCGGATAACAAATGTAAAATAAATAAACTTTCAAAAACCGCCATCATTCTCTACAAGCCTATACTACAGAAGTGAAGAAACAACCTTCTTCTTTGCCATCTTATACTTTTAGCTACAAAGCCAGTTTGGCATACATAGCAATGTTATTTTTGAGGTACATTTTTTTTTCTTTCCATGTATTCTTTCATGACTCAGTGTCTCATGCATACTACTCAATATGAAGTAATATACCCATGTGTAATGACACCAAATATGGTAGTTATACACCAGATTATTTTACAGATCACCCACCATGAGTCCAAGAACTGTAAAATTGTCTCGTTCTTAGATAAAAGCTTCAAATGAGTTAAGTAACCTTCCTTTCTAAGTTCTAGATCCACTACATTAATTTTTGGCAGAAATACTACAGTCCATTTTTTCAAGAATTGGCAGACTAAGTTCATACCAGATCACTCTGTATGTCTAAATACTAAATTCCTATGGAAAAAATATAATGAACTCTCAAAATATTTTAACAGGTGGTTGCTGGTACTGGTATGCGCAAGTATAGTTTGGTACATTATTATCCATCCGACCTTAACATCCTTGCTACAGCCTGTGTCTGTGGTATAACAAAGCCATGACTGCAGCCCTGTCAACATGAATTTGATTAGCATATTAGGCATTTGATGGAGTCAGGCAGGGAGGATCAGCCTGACCATCCATGGGGTGAGGTGTGCGCTTGGCCCCATCTCTGCAGTTGATCCCTTATGAAAGCAGGGCATACAAAGGTAGTGCTCTCTGCAAGGGCAGGCAGGATACTGACAGAGTTGCATGTGAAGATGTGGCCAATACTCACAAATAGGGTTGCCACCTTTTCAAATGTCCAAAGTGGGACATTTTTGGTAGAAACGTCAGATTTTGCAGAGCAAAACATACCCATGGCCAGTACAAAGGACAGAACTTCACTTTGCCTAAATAAAAGATTTTTCTTATGCATTTTAGTTGCTCGTTCTGTTTCTTATAACATTTAGGTGTTTCAGGTACAGAATAACTGCTTTATGCAATGATTACATAAAATATAGGAAATATTTTTGTCCTAAAATCTCAGGACATTTGCCATTTTTTCAAGTTTTTTGCAGGACACAACTGCCTAAAGAAGGACTGTCCCTCGCAAAGTGGGACAGGTGGTAACCCTACTCACAAACTGTTTGCTTCGACTATTTCACCCTGTTAGGCTGCAGGATGAGGATTAGGCCTTACAAAACAGACTTCTTGGTAGCACTAGCAGACTGCAGTATGGCATTCCACGGTGTCCTCATCTGCCCTTGATATCATATGTTAGATTTTTCCGGGGGTCAAACTACATTTACTAAAGCTGGTGGAGGATTAGGAGAGGCACTAAGTGGAGATGATGGTCAGATGTGACCAAAACTGTGTTTGTTAATGTATCATACGTTAGCGAGAGTATATATTTTTGTTAATGAGATAGCTGAGCTGGTTCAAAGATCCATTTCTGTGACTATCTGGGCAAAAGGCACGGTCATAAAAGACATTAGAGCAGCCAGCAGTCAACATAAAGTAAAGCAGTTAACTTGTTCATAAATTGGTCGGTACAATCGATCACACACACTCCATCACAGTAAGTGCACCACTTTTGCGTTTTGGCGCCAACCGCCAAGTGTTCAGTCAGTCACACTGACTGTACAAAAATGTGGAGCAATCAACCTACCTTCTTCTTTTACCAACACAGACACGGTCACTCACTAGTCACCACCACCAGTCCAGTCCAGTCCTTCCACCACACGAATGACACAATAGTTAGGAATAGCCACCAGGAATCGATTCAAGATCTTCCACCATCCACCTGTAGACTGCAGTCTTATAATGATGCGGTATAAAGTTTGAGGAGTTTCGTCACGTCAGTCCGTCGTCAATTTTGCATCGTCATGTCATGTGACTGCCTGCCACACACCTCCACTAACATCTCTTCCTAAAGTTCTAAACAATGTAGGCAGGCTTTACAGGAAAAAAAGTAAGTGGAAATAATTAAAAAAAAAAAAAGTGTGTTTAGTGAGTTTCGCAAATAGCATTGACAAAATCCAGGGGGTGCAAGTGCACACCCTTGCACCTGCCTGCAGGCACCCTTGCTAGCACACACACTAATCCCCCTCCACACACACTGGGCATTTGCAGGATTCAAACCCCTACCTATGTTATGACACTCAAAACAGACACATTAACAGAGCCCGCTATTTGTATTACTGGGAGGTTTCCCTTCTCTTGCTGTACTTATAGGGTGCTGACATCATCAGTGTTTAGAAAGGGGAATGTGCATCCTGTAGTGTGTTCTCCTAGTTGCCAAAAGGGACATTTCTTTCATCCAGACTTGTGCACACACTAACCCCCCTTCACACACACTGGACATTTACAGGATTCAAACTCCTACCTAACTATGTTACGACACTCGAGCTGGACGCATCAGCAGACCACGCTATTTGCATTACTGGGAGGTTTCCCTTCTCCTGCTGTACTTATAGGGTGCTGACATCATCAGTGTTTAGAAAGGGGAATGTGCATCCTGTAGTGTGTTCTCCTAGTTGCCAAAAGGGACATTTCTTTCTTCCAGACTTGCACACACACTAACCCCCCCGCCACACACAGTGGGCATCTGCAGGATGCAAACCCCTACGTAGCTATGTTATGACATTCGAGACAGACGCATTAGCAGAGCACGCTATTTCCATTACTAGGAGGTTTTCCTTCTCCTGCTGTACTTATAGGGTGCTGACATCATCAGTGTTTAGAAAGGGGAATGTGCATCCTGTAGTGTGTTCTCCTAGTTGCCAAAAGGGACATTTCTTTCATACAGACTTGCACACACACTAACCTCCTTCATACACACAGGGCATTGGCAGGATTCAAACCTAACTATGTTATGACACTCAAGACAGACGCATCAGCGGAGTGCGCTATTCACATTACTGGGAGGTTTCCCTTCTCCTGCTGTACTTATAGGGTGCTGACATCATCAGTGTTTAGAAAGGGGACTGTGCATCCTGTAGTGTGTTCTCCTAGTTGCCAAAAGGGACATTTTTTTCATACAGACTTGCACACACACTAACACCCCTCCACACACACTGGGCATTTGGAGGATTTAAACCCCTACCGACCTATGTTATGACACTCAAGACAGACGCATTATCGGAGCGCGCTATTCGCATTACTGGGAGGTTTTCCTTCTCCTGCTGTACTTATAGGGTGCTGACATCATCAGTATTTAGAAAGGGGAATGTGCATCCTGTAGTGTGTTTTCCCAGTTGCCAAAAGGGACATTTCTCTCACACAGACTTGTACACACAACAACCCCGCTCACCCACACACACTGAGCATTTGCAGGATTCAAACCTCTGTCTATCTATATTTTGACACTTGCGGGAGACGCATTAGCAGAGCACACTATCCAAATTACTGGGCATCTGTTCTGCACCTGCAGTATTTATAGGGTGCTGACATCATTATTTCTACAGAGGTATGTACATCTAGTACTACCTGTCAGGTGGGGGATAGCATATATATGCATTTGCAGCCACCTACTTCAGGGTCAGATATGCACATCGCACTGGCAGGTTATGTTCTATACCATGCTATGTGACTATAGGACCTGTAACACACAACACAACCAGTCCAGACCACCCCTCCCACATGCAGGACACACACTTTGCTTCCCTGGGAACAGTGCCAGGATATGCAGGGGTTCACATACACCATTCCAGTTATTAATGTCAGGTACAGGCATATTGTGTGTGGGAACTACTCAGGCCTCTACAACATTACCCTACAGCCACTACAATTTGTGAGTCCATGTGCTATGGCAGAACCACTCACCACAGCCACAAGGGGGAATACATATTGCACCTGACCATCTGCAACATGGGTACTCACTGTTGCACACCAGAGGTAGACCACCATTGTTGATAGCTGACCATACCCACCTTTCCCTGGACATCCATATCCTATCCCCACCCCCAGGCAAGGTTGTCACTGCAAACAAAGTGTATTTATCAAAAGTAGACTTTACACTTGAGAAGACTGGGGTGGAAGATTTCAAAGGACCCATGCTGGGGGAGTATAAAGGCCACTCTGCATAATCCTTGACAATTGCATTCTATGAGCATGTGGAAGGTTTGCATTGATCATGCTATCCCAAATATACCCATGACTGCTCCACAACAGGACACCTGTCAGGTGTACACCAGCCATATATGAGCTGTCCAACAGAGTGAGCTAATACATTGCAGAGCAGTAGCCCACAGAGGGAGGGCATCTCTGAACAGTACCGTCACGTCACTTCAATCCCTCATAATCATCACGACACAGTGTTGACAGTGAAATTGTCCAGACAATGCAGATAAGGCTCCCCTCAGTCTGTTATTGACGCCCACTTACTGTTAGAGGTCCTCAGTAACCCTCTTCCAGCACACACCAACAACATGGATGTGGCTTAGCAAATTCAAACCCTGGGATCTCCACTGTGTCCCTGCTTTACAGAGGCACAGCACACTAGCCTCACACGGTGCCTTATGTGACCTACTTTACAGTGGCACAGTAGCCTACTGTACTGGGGAGGCAGACGCCAAGCACACTCTGGCTAAGCTGTCATTCCCTAGGGCAAACAGCCTAGTGTTGACCTCTACACCCATATGTTTAATTGTCAGATGCACATTATTTGTTGCTGATAGATTGTTTGCAGGTCTTTATTGCCATAGCATTCCCTGTTTGTATGAACAACTTGTGTATCTGTGGAAGATGTTTGCATATGGGAGGGATCCACTATATTACATATGTCTCTGTAGTCATTTACCTGTGTGCACTGGGCAGATTGCTGTAATGTGGTTGGTTCCTGGAATAACACGTACAAATAACAGATATGTGTGGCCAACTGCTAAACTGAGATTTGGCCTAAGTGTGTGACCATGCCCAGTTCAGCCTTCCCATGGCATGTTGTCTGACATATGTGTCATTAAAGTGTGTGAGCATGCCCAGTGTGAGCTTTCCATATGTTGAACTCTGCAGCCCACCACATTTGTGGATGAGTGTGAACTTCAACAATATCTCCCGTTTATGGTTGTGTGTTGTGTGTTATGTTGTGTAGTTACTGTCCAACTGCTTTGTGTGTGAACACAACAAGGATTATACTGTGCCTGCAGGGTTTGCATGGGATACTCTGCATACAGTTGTCAACATCCTTTCATACTGACCTAACACTGTAGTACCATATAGTGTACTGGTTCAGTACTTTCACTGAGGTGGACAGTATCCAGGGCTTTAGTCTTATCACTGCTTTACATTTCCATAGTGAGCACAACAGCCTGGTTAGGGGGCAGTTGTGCACATCTGACCATGTTGCATTATGTTCAGATATGAACTACTTAAACCAGGCTTGTCCAACATTGGTAGTGTATTCCACAACATAGGTGTACATTGGCAAACACTAGCAATGTGCTCTAGGCCATTTCTAATGCTAGTCGGAGAGTGTGTTTGTC
Source organism: Protopterus annectens (assembly GCF_019279795.1). Taxonomy (NCBI): domain Eukaryota; kingdom Metazoa; phylum Chordata; order Ceratodontiformes; family Protopteridae; genus Protopterus; species Protopterus annectens. The sequence goes on along the minus strand of NC_056745.1, from coordinate 149,881,200 downwards.
CTTCGACACACATTGTAAGTGGAGTTTGCCATGACATATGTCATGGTTAGTATACTGTGCCTCCGTCTACCTGTAACATAACAGTGATACCCAGGGTAAACCTACCATCTCCCATCCACTCATCAAGATTCCTCTTGAGGAAACTCGATGAGTGACTCTATGGATAACCTGTACTGGGAGTTTACTCATGAGTGGGGGTGGCTTCTGTGTTATGGATCATGCAGTACAGCTTGTCCTATGTATGTCAGTGCTGGGGTTCAGGTCTCTCATGTGCATAGCTCACTGCCATTCTGATTGTACAAGGTGCAGCATGTTCATTGATTCCAGCTTGGACATGGCTTTATACATCAGGCACAGCTTGCCTCTGGGTGGGCAGTATGGCAGTGTGTGGAACTGCAGTTTTTTTAATCAGGCAACACATGACATCTGTTCAAGCTCTTTGATACTCCTGGTGAGGTACTGTTGGGGACTTTACAGTTGATGGAGGGGCTATTGTAGTCAATTGTAACGCTGATGAAGGATGACTGCAGAGCCACAATGACCTCCCCTTATCTAGATCTGACAACCTTCATGATTAGGTGGGTATATGGTATGTTTCTGTAAACACTACAGCCACATGTTTGTCCAATGCAGGATATATATCACCTTGTGTCCCCAGGTCTCTCATTACATGTTAAGTATGAATGGGTTAACACCTATGAGGTAATTGGTGGGCACTTACTGTATATCCACGGGGGTTGACTATACACTTTTCTGCAATTAGCTTGCTGACATGGCTATGGCACCAGTTGTCTGTTTCTATGTGGCCCTTTTGTGGGATGCTTGTGTCAGCTGGAGGGTCAGATATGGTGGCCAGTTTGTAGTCCTCTGCAAACATGTTCAGACACAGTTCTTCCATGTTGGCCTGTACCTACGGGACATATATACCAAACGAGGGAGGTCCCAGGACCAAGCCTTGTGGGATGCCAGTTATATCTGGTTTGTAGTCTGACATGGCTGCAGCATGTCTGACCATGTCAGTTCTGTCCTTGGTCTGGTTTGCAACCCCTCTACTGACATAGGGGTTTATATTTAAGCTGGTAAGCCTATCTATAATGAACACGTGGGGTATTGTGTGGAAGTCTTTGCAAGGTCCAGCTACGCTGTGTGGACCACATTGCCCTCATCAATGACCTTAATGACTGTTTCAAATGAGTCAAACATGTTTAAGGGGCAGCATCTGGACTTAAGAAAGCCACACTGGGTAGGGTCCGGTGTCAGTAGGTCCCCAATATCTTTATGTCTGCGGTACATGCTGATCCTTTCCATAGCTGTGCAGACCAAGCTTGTCAGGATTCTGGGGTGGTAGTTTGCAGTATCCATTCAGGCAACACCTTTGTTGGGAAGGACCACTGTTGTTGTACACTGCTCTTTGGGTACATATCCTATGGTAAGGCTGACATTGAGCAGTAGTGTGATTTGGCATTCCATTCTTCTTGGAGTCCATGTTGGACTCAGCCCAGGACACCATCTCATACCATTGCTGCTGTGTGTTTTGCTTTGTAGATGCTGGCTGTTACCTCAGCATCTGCAATGTCAGGGGGCCAGCAGTCTGCTGGGATAGATATTTTGCATTCTGGGGGGGGGTTTGCACTGCACCTGTCAGGTTGTATGTTGGCAATATGTGTGTGTGTTTGGTATGTTGTTTGTAATATTTGAGTGATTCAGAGCATATCCGTGAATTCCCAACAAGGTTCCTACCATCAGTTGAGACAGCCTTGTGGTTATCCTTAGTGTCCTGTACAATTTGTATCTTCATAGGTTCATAGGTTCATACTAGGCTATCCACCCTAGGGCATTTATAAGCCTAGCCAGAGTGTGTGTGGCTTTCGCCACCCCTTGCTATGTGAATATTATGGCCATTTATGATTTACTTTACTGTGCCTCTGTCTGGATGTGACACAGTGAAGACCCCCAGTGTACATCTACGATCATCCATCCACTTGGCAAGATTCCTGTTGAAGAGTGTCAGTGAGGCGCTCTGCCTAACATGGAGTGGGATTCTGTTCCAGGGTGTAGGGAGCCTCTGGGTTATGTATCTGTCCCTCCAGCACATCCTATTTCATTATGTGTTGAGGATGACATCTCTCACTCTCACAGCTCCGATGGCTTTGGGTTTTCTGGGGTGGAGCATGTCCATTACTCCTGTGTTGGACATGGCCTTGTACAACAGGCATACAACGCCTCTGTGTAGGCAGTATGTGACTGCATTCAGCTGGGGTGTCTACAGCCAGGCAGCATATGACGTATATTTGAGACCCTTTATCCTCCTGGTGAGGTACCCTTGAGGTCTTTCTAACTGCTGCAGGTGTCAGGTAACGTACATTCCAAATGAGGTATTGTACTAGATTATGGGTCTGATAAGAGAACAGTACAGGGGCACAATGACCTCTGTTGACATAGATGTGAATCCTTTTATGATACGGTGTCCAATATAGACAGTCTTCCTGGCCAGATTGGCAATGTGAGTGTCACATAACAGGTTACTGTCCACTTGTGTCCCTAGGTCCCTGATTACTCCTTCCATACACAATGGTTTACCACCTATGTGGTAATTTGTGAGTACCTTGTTTGGTATTTGGTGGGACATTCATACTGTCCAGTGTCTTCAGGATGGCTGGGTGGGGTTCCTGTGTGTGAGAGTATGGTCTGTAGCATACTACAGACTGTACAGCAGTTTTGCCTACGGTTAGGTGCACATGGGTGGTCTCTGATGCTTCATGCATTGTCAGTTACCTGGACGTATGGGTGTCTGTGCTGAATATGGATACTCCCCCTCCTTTTATGTTTTGGTCCAGGTTTTGGGGCCATAACGCATGATATGAGGTATAACCTGGTAGTACTGGTGTGCTGTCAGGAGGCTTACAGCAGGTTTCTGTCACTGCACAGACATCGATGTTCTCCATACTGGGGAGGGCCTCAGGAGCATGCATATTGCGGTTTACATGTCTGGCATTGGTCAGCATTACCCTTATGTTTCTTACCACTTATTTTTTCTAGGGTGGTGGGTTAGTCTTTTCAGCCTTGCCTACGTAAGGCTCTATGGAGGTGGCAAAAGCCTTATCCAATATCCATACGCCCAGGGGTAACAGGTGCAAGCCATCCCTGGAACAACAGCATGGCTTGTCAAGCATGACATCCCAAGCAGACAGACATTAGATCCTCTTGGAATGACAGCAGTAATTGTGCCACTTGTTAAAGCTGATCATTCTGTGTTTGTACTGTGGCATCATTCTTGGTGAGGGTAGGATGCTGCAAACAGTCAGTGTCATACCGGCCTGGAGTACATACTCAGAGAGCTCATCTATGTCTCTTTTCATGTAGTCCAGGGAGGTACATCTCAGGTCATTCACGCCAGCATGGACAATGACTGCATCATATTTCTACTTGCTTTGGGGTGACCTGCGTACTTGTGTTATGTGGCATATTGTAGCAGCCTACAGGCAGCTTACTGTACCCTTTCCCTTGTTCAGTCTGGTGAGCGGGACAGCAGTGTGTCTGACTATGGAGTCACCTATTACAACTGTATCAGGCATGTTGTTTCTCCTTCTGGCCTGTGACTGTTTGGCACACCAGCTTTGTGTACTATGTGTTGCATGTGCTATGTTTGGAGGTTGTGGTTGCTTGGGGGTCTGCTTTGGAGGCCTCTGTTGGTGTGTTGTGTTTGTAATTAGGGCCTCCGGGAATGTTTTTCTGTGTTTATGTCTTTGGTTTGCAGTTGTGATAGGTCTATGTGGGACTGGGTTTGTGGTGTGTGTGGTTACCTTCTCCTCCTGACTAGTTTTGACAGTACTGAGTTGAGGGAGCTCAGCCTCCGGTTTGGATAAATGGTTGCATCTCTCACATATATTTGTATTTCTTGGGGGAGTTGAGGGTTGTCTGTGTACTTGGGGCAGGTGTAACATTGCCTCAGGATTCACAGATTCAACTTGTTGTAGCTGGCCTTAGTGGATTGTATATGTGGACATATTTTATTGCCATACTACTGATCAGTGATTACTTCCCTTTTTATGTTTGCTCTATCATGTAGTAGCTTCCTCATTCTCTTGCATGGTTTGGTAATGGCTGGAGTCCAGCATGCCAGATGCCTGCATGTATGGCATTGTGTCTTGTTGTTATTTATGATTGCATAATCCAAGCATTCCTGGCTGTGTTCATGGAATGCCTGTATAACAGGTTCTGAGGTGTGGCCCATATTTTGCACCTGCACAGGGCCTTTAATGGATTCCACATCAGTTTGGAGGAGTGCAACTTTTGCTTTACACATGTTTTTCACTGTGGTTTTCTGGCCAGGGACTGTGGTCAGGATGTGTATAGCCAGTGTGATTACTCTATGGTCTGGTCTTACCAGTGAGGGATACACTTCTCATCTTGCCATCCAGTACCCATGTTGCTGATTATCACATCCAGTATGCTTACCCCTCTTGTGGGAGTGGTACGTTGTTCCTGGGCATTTTGGTTTATGGATTCTAGGAACTTTTCTCCTACAGTGTTGGAGCTAGTATAATGCTCCCAGTCTGTGTCTGGGTATTTTCAGTCACTCAATATAATGTGGTTTGGGGGGCTTGATATATTCATGTATTCCAACATAAGCCAGGTGCAGTTCCTGGTGTTAGGACAGTAGTCTGTAGCAGGCTATAAACTGGGAAGCAGTTTTAGCCACTGTTACTTGACCATGGTTAGTCCATGCTGCTTCTTGTTGTGGTACCAACATGGGGGTGTGGTTATCCTTGACAATTATTGCTAGTCACCCTCCTTTTGTAGTTTGTTCCATGTTTTGAGTCTGTACAGCACAGTATGAGGTGTAACCTGGTAGTGTTAGAGTGCTGTTGTGAGCCTTGACCCAGTTTTCTGTTACAGGACAGATATCAACATTCTCCATACTGGGTGGGTTTACACTGCATGCATCTTGCTGTTTAGACTTCTGGCATTGGGTAGCATTACATCTAGGTTCTTATCCCTTGTGATACCTCTGGAGGTGGGTTTGTGTTTTGAGCCTTACCTATTCAGGGCATGCTGTGAGTAATGACAGCCTTTGCCAGTATCCATGCAACCTGGACTGATAGGTGCACGCCACCCCTAGCAGGTGGAGCATCATGTCATGCTCAGCATGTCATCCCAGGCTGGCACACATTGGATCCCCTTTGACTAACTGCAATACTTCAGCCAATTATTGCAATTGATCATCCCATCGTCATATTGTGGCATCATGCTTGGTGAGGGTAGGATGTTAGTCAGGGTCCTCAAGTGTGCATATACTACATGGTGTTACACTACTTAACACATGGCATTCATGCCTCAGGTGGTGCTGCAGGGCTGCCTCTGTCGGATGCACATATTACACTGCCTGTACATGTTTGAGAGCAGGTTATGTCATTTTAGGCATCCATGTTATTATATGAGTGAGTCAGAGAGGGGTATCATTCCCAGGGTTCCTACTGAGCCAGTGTATGTGCTATGCATTGCCTCTTTGCCAAGGCCAGGGCATACTGGGCACGCCTCCTTCTGCCTACTGGGGCAGGCTCAGGTTGTTCCTCCTCCGAGTCATGCTCTGCCTGTGATGGCCTTGGCAATGGTGGGGGGCTGTTTGGCCCGGCTCTATGCTGGTCCTGCTGCAGCTGTTTTCGCAAGATCATATTATGTAGCATAGCACATACCATGACAATTTGGGTACATGTAGTTGGTGAGTACTGCAAGGCTCCACCAGATGTGTCCAGACACCGGAACCGTGACTTGAGCAGCCCAAACACATGCTCTATTACATTACGTGTTTGTGCGTGTGCCTCATTATGGCGTTCCTGTTCAGGTGTGTGTGCATTTCTGATGGGTGTCATCAGCCACGGCTCCAGTGCATAACCTGCATCCCCCACTAGGTGTCCGTGTGGGATGTCCCCATTGGCAAATGTCTGGTACAGCTGCGTCAAATGCCAGATATGGGAATCATGGTAGCTCCCAGGGCAGCCAGCACACACATTCATTATTATGCCCTGGGCATCATACACGACCTGGCAATTGATGGAGGGGTAGCCCTTGCGGTTAATGTAGGTCCTACCCCGCTCACTGGCTGGTGCTTTGATGCATATGCGTGCAGTCTATTGCACCCACTACCTCAGGGTATTCCGCTATTTGCTGGAAGAGACGCATATTGCTGGCCAATACCTCACGGGCATTGGGGAAATATACACGATCACTGACATGTGCTGACATGGCATCCAGGAACTGGTGCAGTACCCTGGAGGCTGATGCCTGTGATATCCCCATCATATCACCAGTTGGTCTCTGGAAGGTACCTGTTGCTAGTATTGTTAGGCCAACACATACCTTGGTTTCCACTGGGATGGGTTCCCCTCTGTTGCTTCTGTGTGTGAGGTGTGGCCTGCACAGCTCGACAATTTGCTGCAGGAGGTCTCTGTCCACTCTATAGCGCTCTAATATCTCCAGCTCATGTAACCCGTGGTAGGTGACCCTGGGCCTGTACACTATTCTCCGTCTCCTCACTGTGGGTAGTCTGGCACCATCTGCATTGTCACCACCCTCAGCAAGTCACCTATGTCTCCTTATGACAGCGATGGCAGCCCCTAGCATTCCTGCTCTGAGTTCAGCTTTTTCAGTTTTCACTTCTAATAGTTTTCAGTTTTCACTTCTAATAGCTTACTCCTGTCTTGCAGTGTCTCTTGAGAGAAACATCTTGCACTGCTGTTTGCAGAGATTTAAGTGCTTGGCTGAGCTACTATTCTGCCTGTGTAATTGCCTGCTTCTAATTGTTTTCACCTGCTAGCTCCAGCAGTATTCCCTGTTAGCTTCCTACTAATTCTGTTGCTTCCTTTTTCCTTTCTGTTTCCTCAGAGGGGAGCAATGCGCATACCAGCAGAAACACACTCACAGTGGCTTACACGCGCACACATGCTTACACGGTTCAGAATCTGCTTATTCGGGTTAAAACGCACGCACACCAGCGCAAACAGTCTTAGAAGTCTGCCAACACGCTCCCATATGCTCAGTCTGCCTTACACGCGTGCACACTGCCCTACCCGCGCCTCATGGCACCCACACGTGCGCATGCATGCCCAGCAAGAAACTTTGGTGTAAGCAACAGTGTACACCTTCCATTTCTTGACTTTCCCATGCTTATCTTGTGGCACTCCTCTTTCCATGATATGTGTCTGACATCTGTCATGTAACACTGACCTCCAATGAACTGCATTTCTTTCTACCATTCCCCCCTGTGATGTCACCTATCTCCTACTCTATTCCTCCCCTTATGTATCTCTTACACTACTCAGAATGTGCTCATTTGCTATGTGATAGTGGAATTCAGTATCCTAACACTCATTTACATCAGATTGCCTACTAATGATTAGTTACATCTCTTAGACTCAGCTTAACCCCTTAGCAACCACTAAACGGTAGCCATGTTGTTTTGGTCTGCTGGTCCCTGTATTGTAAATTCATGTATTGCATAAAACCCACATATGTGGGTTTATAACCTTCATTTTTATGTTTTATACAGCGCAACCCGCTTTGCTGGCTGCGCTGCGTAAAATCGCCAAAAAAAAGATTTATTTTTCATATTTGCATCGGGGTACCTTGCCAATGGCCACATATTTGGCCATTGGCATGCTGCCTGACACATATGCACCCTTTATTTGGAGCTGACATGGCTCCATTGTGATTTTTGCAGAAACGTACTCAGTTGTCAACTGAGTACATTTCTGCAGCTAAAACGGCTCTTATACGGGCTGCTTTCTGCTTCATGGATTGCTACTCTACCTCATTTGCATGCCTTTGGCTGCAAGTGAGGTATTTAGCATATCCACGCCCAGTCCGTGTAAGAGACGTTTAAGCTGGTCTCTTAAACGGAGTTTCGGGCTGTTCCTGGATCGCGAGGCTTGCATGGAGTCTTACACGTCTCTTACACTCCGTGCAAGCCTTCGTGAATCCTGCCCATAATCTATGAATGAAAAGATGAATTTTTTAAAGATCACACAGTGAATAGCATGCCTAGCTAAAGCACTGGTAAAATCCTTTTTCTTGATAGCAAGTGTGTGCTCATATATTCTATGCTTTAAACATCTAATGGTTTTTCCTATGTAGTAACTAGGGCAAGAGTCACATACTGCCATATAAACTATGTTTAAACCATTTTTGGACTGAAATAGTCCTTTTGAGATGTGTAATAAATGTACTAGATGTATTGCTTATATAGCTACATTGTTTACACTTCCTACAGGCGAAAGTACCATAAACACTGTTCACATCACTTTATTCGCCTCAGTAGACTTACATCTGATGATGACACTTTTTTTCAAGAGGTCATCATGTTGTCACATTTTTTTGAACAAAGAGGGTATGACCAGGCTTGGTTAACCAATATACACAAGGAAGTATTTATTTTGAGACAAAATGCTGCCAAACCCATCATCAGGGGGGTCGGTGATGTAAGTAACAAGAAGAAAAAGAAGGACAACTCAGTATTTACTATTTCTTTCCCCATCTCCATTGTCAATGAAATGGGTGCCATCAAACACACAATTAAGGACAATTGGAAGGTTTTGATGGGGAATAGAGAACTCCTACAGGTAGTAAGTGTAGAACCCAAGTTCACCTATAAGAAAATTAAGAACATCAAAACATTTTGGAAAATGGTGGGGGGGGGCACACTTCAGCATTGACTGATGTGAATAGTATTTGTGGTACTTTCTCCTGTAGGAAGTGTAAACAATGTAGGCATATAAGCAATACATCTAGTACATTTATTACACATCTTAAAAGGACTATTTGGGTCTACAGACGGTTTACCTGTGAGAGTACAAATATAGTTTATGTGGCAGTATGTGACTCTTGTCCTAGTTATTACATAGGAAAAACTATTAGAAGTTTAAAGCATAGAATATATGAGCACACACTTGCCATTAAAAAAAGGTATTTACCAATGCCTTAGCTAGGCATGCTATTCACTGTGTGAACTTTAAAAAGTTCACCTTTTCAGTCATAGATTATGTTCAACATGTGGATTATATAAGGAACACATATTTGATTTTAGAATGCAAGGCGTCACTGTGGCACATCAGTTTGGTAGCAGACAGAGCCCCTGGTCTGAAAGAATGTATTATTAGTAAATGTTTTTAGCACTAAAATAACATTAAAATCACAGTAATATGACAATGTTTTTGTATTAAGACATTTTTTTATGAAGCTTTGACATTCTAAGCTGTTTAGAAAACAAGATAAATTTTTATTTTTATGGTATGATTTTATACCTTTAATTTAAAGTGTCATGAAAGTCATGTGATGTAACTTATAAGAGGTGTGTTTTGAGAGGTTAACTTTTTTCTGAAGAAGTTCATGAAGAATAAATTTGAATGAAAGTAGTAAAGAATTGTGTTTGTGCCTTCATTCCATCTACAGCTTTTGGTTTGAGTTTCATTTTCAAGTTTGTTCTGTGCTTATAAGGTTTTATACATATAGAAACTTCACACACTGCTATATCTTTCTAGACTTCAGTGTGTGACACTTTTATTCATTTTCTGTGAGTATTTAATATACAGGTCTTTTTTTAATACCTTGATTGAATTATCACTTAAGACATAGGCAAACATACATTTATAGAACGCAAACACTGTGTAAACGAGAGCCCCAAAATGTCTCCAAACACAGAAATGCCCTCAAGTGCTTCTAGTTGATAAAGGCAGTCCAAAAGAGCTCACAAAATGAAGGTTTACTCAACAATAACCATGGCCAAGCACTTTCATCCTGAAGATCAGGACTTCTTCAGAACCATTAATCGGGGATCACATCAGTCGCCCTGCTAGACAGGGGTCCAGGGAAGTAAATAGTGTGGGAGGAAATAAATAGCCAGGGAATTGATATGGCTAGGCTTGTACAGGCCCTAGGGCCAATAGCCTAGTACCAACCTATGAAACTATGAACTCATAATTTCTTAATTTACTCTCATTAAATAACACTTGTAAAACTTTTCCAACCAATCACAAAGTTTAAAAATGTCTACCACTTAAAAAATTAAAGACGTACACATCCAGCCTTGTATGTTTACTTTATAAAACCAAAGCAATGTATTTAAGAATAGGTATAAGGGAGCAACAATCACTGATACCATGTGCTACCATTGCATTAATCCTAAGCTGCCAATGATGGTCTGCCCTTTCCAGTTTATTTTCCCAAATCTCCCCTCTAAGATCCCTGTCTACAATCGCTAAAATTCCAAACTGGAACCTTTTACAAGAGGGATAATTTCTGAGATGTCTAAAGAGGGCATTGTTCACATCCTCCTGTTTAATAACATATAGATGTTCATACATTTGTTTTCTAAAAACCTATCCATTTTACCCACATAATAGTAATGTTGGCATTCTTGGCAAACCACCAAATATACCAATCCATTAGACCCACAGTTGCCAAATGCTAAAGTCATTTGAATAGGGGGTTCACCTACCACTACAGTCCTCACTTGTAAGATATATTTACAGAATCTACAGGACTCACATCTTACTGTTCCCTTATTAATCCTTCTCTGTGGATTATTGGGTGTTCTAAAAGAAATTTTAAATTCAAATTGGTCCTATACACAAAGGTAGATACATTACCCACTATCTCACAAAGGTCTCCATTACCTTTGAACAAAACCCAGTTTTTATTCAAGATATCTCTTACTTTGCCACCTAATTCTCCATAGGTCAAAACCATGGAACTGACATGAGTAGCATTACTATTACAAGTTTTGTCAATTACTATGGGGACCCCTAATAGGGGTTTATATCTAATCCCCCTTCCCTCTATCACTTGATCACAAATGTTGAGTATTAACTGGGAAGGGTACCCTCTCTCCATAAAACGTCTGACCAAGGTACCCATTTCTCTTTTACATACCTCAATATCTGAGCACATCCTAGCTATTCTAATCATCTAGCCTTTAACTATATTCTTCTTAATAAAAGACGGATGACAACTACTATAGTCCAAGTAGTCATTTGAAAACATTGGTTTCCTATAAATTTTTGAAGAAAACCATCCCTTAACATTGTCATTCATTAATGTAACATCTAAACAGTTTATACTCCAATTAGAATGGGGCAAAGTAAATTGAAAATAACTATAAATCCCATTGATAAATTGGCTAAACTCAGCCTGCTTCTCTGTGTTTTTCCACAAAATAAAAATGTCATCCAAAAATCTTCAATAACACGACCAGTGATTACTATAAGTACTTTCAAGAATGTGTCTCCTCTCCCAACTATACATAACCAAATTGGCAAACAATGGTGTGCAGCTAGCACCCTTTGCCACTCCTTGAGTTTGTCTGAAATACTCCCCCTCAAAAATAAAGAAATTATTCTTCAAAATAATTTCCATTAAAACCATTACAAAGTGTATCATTGTACCACTTAAGGTTGTCCGTTCAACCAAAGCTTCATAAGAAAGGGTCAATCCCTCATCATGTGGGATGGAGGTAAACAAGTCCCCCTTAGGCTCCCTTATGCCTATTCTTAAATACAGGCCTTTGGTTTTATAAAGTAAACATACAAGGCTGGATATGTACTTCTTTAATTTTTAAGTGGTAAGCATTTTTAAACTTTGTGATTGGTTGGAAAAGTTTTAAAAGTGTTATTTAATGAGTGTCAATTAAGAAATTAATGGTTCTGAAGAAGTCCTGGTGTTTAGGATGAAAGTGCTTGACCGTTGTTAAAGTTGAATAAACCTTCATTTTTGTGAGGTCTTTTGGACTGCCAATATTAACATCACATTATACATCACATAAAATCTTTTGTAGAATTATCATCAATCCAACATTACATAAATTGATCAATTCCTGCCCTCTCTTAAACCTCTCTTCTCCTCCAAAACATTAATCTGCATGTACTGTTCCCACAATGTCTATGTTTTCTATGTAATTTGCTCCTACCTTTTATAAAGATCCCACTTCTAGTTCTTTTATCTCTGTTACAATATTCAGTATTTCAAATACAGTTGGTTAAACTTTGATTTCCATTTCTAGTTATTGCTTTTTTTGGCAGCCACCAGAATTAAACTTAACAAGGCATTACTATGTCTACGCAATTCAGATCCTGTATCCTAACTCAAAAAATAATTTCCGTAGTTACACCCATTTGCTTACCCATTATTTCTATGAGAGTACTCTGTAGGGAATTTTTTAAGTCTACAAACTCCTTACACTCCCAAAACGTATGCTCGCAGTTACCTCTTTCTTCTCCATCACACCTCCAACATATGCCATCTACCTGAGGAAAATTCTTTGAAGCCTGCTTGGGGTATGAAATACCTATGCAAATACTTCCAAGCAAAAATCCTAATTCACCTAGACTTTATTGTATATTTGGGAGCCATTCATATATCCTCCCATTGTTTCCTTGTGAAATGCATTTTAATGTCTCTTCTCAACCTTTTCAAACCTCCTCTCATTGATTTGTATAGTTATTGTGCAATATTTTATATGCCCTACTATCAATTTTTTAACACCAGCTCCTGTTCTAGATTCAACTAAAAACTCTACCAGATTAGATCTTTCACTTAGGATTCCCCAATCCCTTTCTCTTTGCCTATACTCTGATATCAATCCCTGATAGGGATGGCAGTCTCTAGTCCTACAGTCCAAATGTCTTTGTGGCCTCTTCCCACTCTATTACCTTTCTCTCACTAGTTATTTACTCCCAATACCTTGGTTTCTTTGCCAGTTTTCCTCAGTAAAGACCACCCTTCTCCTGCTTGTTTTGTGTACCCCTAATTGTAGTCATCCCTACCAGCAGAATCACCATTCTCCAGTCTCATATTGTCTTACTTCTTCGAATACTTCCTGCTACTTTATGAATATAATATTGTGTATGACTGTTGTTATTCTTCTTAAAGATCTGAATCCAAAATCCCACTCTCTCCTTATTTCTTGAATTTCCCTCTGCTTCATCATTATCTTTTTCCACTTTGAATTACCACTTTCTACTTCTGTTATGTATATGGACCCTAACTTCTAGCTCTAAAATATTCCTTCAAATCAGGTAATCCAAAATTACATTGTTCTATTGGAGGGATCATCTTATCCCACTTGGCCCTGCACTCTTCCCCTCCCAGACAAAATCCTTTAACATTTAATTAATTACTATCCACAACTTCTCCTCGGGTTGATAAAAATATGCCTGGCCTGTAAGTAAAACAAAAGGCATTAAAAAGATTTTCACTGCGTGTATCTTGCTATCCATAGCCATAAACAAGACTTCCAGTTCGCCAGGTTTTTATTATACTTTGCTTAGACTCTTCCTACACATCCTTAGCTGCCATAACAGAATCCTTTTTAATCCATACTCCTAAATAGTTCATTTCTCCTAAATAGTTCATTTTATCATGTCCCTATAAATATGGGTATTGCTAAACTAATTCATGCGTGGGTACATATTTTACAGCTATAGCCTTTGTTTTGTCTTCATTAATTTTATATCCCAAAAAGACTTGAAACTGTCTCAGAATGTTCCACAACACTGAGATGTCCTTTACTAGTTTTATCAGGTACAAAATTATATCATCTGCAAATAAAGCCAACTCTTCTTGATTACCATACCAATTATATCCTTGAATTTTAAGTTCTTTAATTTCTTTGCTAATAGCTCAAATACAATGCAATCAACAAAGGGGAAAGAGGACCCCCTGCCTGGCTCCTTTGTTCATATACTACTTATCAGAACTGACCCCTCCCACTTTAATTTTTGCCTCTGATCTCTCTTATATCCTATTTTTTCTAATTATTGTAGCAGGGAATGCAAATGCTTCCTATGCCCAACTCATAAAATCCCAGCTTACTCTGTCAAATACTTTCTCTGCATCAAGAATCTCCAAAAATAGTGGTATTTTCTTACATTCTGCTTCCTCTGGATCATCATTGTTCTAGTAATATTGTCAAATGTTTGCCTCCCCTCCACAAAACTGCATTGATCCATATCTATCAACTTTGGCAACACCTCTGCAATCTTAGCTGTTATGGACATAACACTTATCATGGTTTAAAACTGAAATAGGCCTATGCGAATCTGGGTCTGATGGGTCTTTGCCATCTTTAGGTATTACATCCACTGCAACTTTCGTCCAGGATGTTGGTGCTTCACCTCCTTTTGAAATATGATTAAATGAAACCTTCCAGATATTTATTTTCTTTCTTTCTGCCTGGTTTCCAAATGTCCACATGAGTATTTCTGGAGACTTTCCTGCAGATTGATTATACATCATTGATTTTATCACCTCTCCTATCTTAACTGTTAATTGTTGAGCATCATCTACCTCTACCCTTGGCATACCTAGCATACCTAAGTCTTCCATAAATATTTCCAGTTTTGTTTTTTCTTGATTTCTTCATTCCTTTCCTTTATGCAAATTTTTTTTTCAAAACAGGTTTATTGTTTTAACATATAAGAGAAATATCATAACAATTTTATACAAGTAATTAAAAATAGGTATTATTATAATATTCAACAAAACAACTAAAGTATTTACAAAGACATCCACTACAATCAGATCAATTAATTAAACTAAAATACCATGCTATTGAAATTAAAATTTTTTTAACAAATTTTGTAAATTATCCCATACAATAAAATAAGATGTTTTTCTATTTGTTCTAGTCCTAATTGTGTTTATTTCCATATGGCACACTATATTCATAACATTTTTAAATTCATTGAATGAAGGAGGTGTATCTGAAATCCAATTTCTAGTTATTCCTTTATGCAAATTTTCATAACATGTCCAAAATATCTCTAATACCTCTACAGGATCTCTGGTTACTTTTCTTGTTGTAGGCTCCCTAAGTCTAGTCACAACCCCTTCTACTTTCTGTTGTCTAAGTCAATGTGCAAAATGTTTTTGTGAACTGGGGTTATTATGAAAAACAGTTGCTTAATAGCAATCTTACTAAACTCATGCATATTATCCAGATACTCCCTATTTTTCTCTTTAGCACTCTGGATTTGCACGTCTTATGGTTTTGTGAGATTCCCCTTATTCTGCAATACTTTCACCTTTGCCAGCCCCTATTTTTAAACTTCACTTTGAATTTATCCCACTCACTTGCTATAACATTTGAAGAAATTTCTATCTTCCTTAATAACTCTTGAATAACTTCCACTGTCCATTACTTCTTTTTAACAGGTAGTTGGGTAAGTGCCAGTGTCGCATGTTTACTTCATTACCATGCAGTTTTATCTTAGTTGTTATTGGCTCATAGCAGGGAATATTACTTATAGGTGGGGACTAGAACTTGATTTGCAGCAGTGATGATGCAACAGGGGACCTAGAAGGGAACAAAAGTCTGTATGTCATCCCCGCAAGCGACAGAATGTTAAAAGATATGCAGGTAGGTGCGTGAATGAGTGTGTGCCTTCTCTGAAGGTTGGGCATCAGGCTGGCAACTTGACACTGTAAAAATCCAATGCCAGTCATAAGCAGACCAGAGATCCGCTGTGGCAAGCCCTAACTGGGAAAAGCCGAAAGACTTTGTTATTGGCTCATGATCTAAAATAGTTATTGGAGGCATGTTGAAGTTTTCGATTAAATACACATTTTCCTGTGAAATATAATTTCTGTCTACTTTGGCTCAGTTGTTGTATGTTGGGAAAAAATGTGTAAATTCTCTCTGAGTTCCTACTAGTAAATTCATGTCTTCCATACCAAATATTTTCATAAATTTCTTTAGAAATCGACCATTTTTTTGTTCCCTTCTAGGTCCCCAGATACAATCTCACTGTTGCAAATCAAGTTCTATTCCCTACCTATAAGTAATATTCCCTTCTGAAAGCTGATTATTCCTCGCAAAAGTTTCTTAAGCTCCATAATAGCAGTTTTAGGTGGAATATAAATAGCTGCCAGTGTAATGCTTTCACAATGCATTCACAGACAATTACTTGACCATCCAACCCAAAATAATCTACTTTCCAACTGTCAACATGGATTCAGACCTTCACATAGCACTAGTACTGCCCTTCTCTCCTTCACAGATTGTATCAACAAAAAACGCAATCTTAACAAGCTTTCTTCAGCACTATTTATTGACCTGTCTAAAGCTTTTGACATGGTAAATCACCAAATTCTCATCAAAATACTGAAATCCCTGTCACTAGATACATCTTCTATAAAGTGGTTTCAATCCTACCTTGATAAAAGTCAACAGGCCGTACTATGGCACAAGTCTCTCACCACTCACCTGCCTGTCAAACTTGGTGTCCCTCAAGGGTCCATCCTAGGACCTCTACTTTTTTCCATATTTATTAATAACCTTTACCTTGCCATCCCCCAAGCCACATGCATACAATATGCAGATGATTCCACACTGATATGCTCAGCCACCTCCTCTTCTGAACTTCAATCTCTTACCCAACAATTATTTAACACAGTTGAGCAATGGTTTACACATAGATGCCTTCTCGTAAACCCCAAAAAGAATAAACTCCTCCTCTTCTCTCCCACCAATAAGTCCTCTCCTCTTGATTTATCAGTTATCTCTACCAAAAAACTATTATATCCCCTGATCCAACCACCAAACTATTGGGTATCACCATTGACAACAATCTGAACTTTGATATCCATATTAACAATACTATAAAAACTGCCAACAAAAACTTGGCTCTCTCTATAGGGTAAAATCCTTCCTCTTACCTTCAGCTAAAACCACTATAGCACACACTTATCTAATCTCTTCACTTCTTTATGCCTCACCCATTTTCTAAAAATAATCTTAGCAAATTGGAAATGTCTTACAATAACATTGCCAGATTTGCTACAGGCAACCCATTTAGAACCCACCATTGCATTCATTTAAAGCAGCTGGGATGGCTTGAACTACAAAATCTGATTAAATTCCATCAACTATCTATAGCCCACAACACTTTTTACAAACCTTCCAAAACTCCTATTCTATCCACACACATCACTCCCTATAAAAACCTGAAATCCTTAAGGTCTTCTCAGAGACTTCTAGTACATACCACTAAACCAAACAACAAGGCTGGTGACTCCCTCTTTCCTAATATTGTTGGAAAAGCCTGGAATCTCCTCCCCAGTGAACTCTCCTCACTTCCCTCAGTATCCTGCTTCAAAAACAAATTGAAAGTGTTCCTCAGAACACAGTGCTTATGCTCCTGTACTAAGCCTGACTAGTTATGTATCTCTTAATACTTTGCTCTTCCTACCCCTTCTACTCATTAACTGTAATTCCTTCCTTATTAACCATAATACTATCTCCCTCTAGAACATCTCGATTGTACTAGCATGCTATGTTATGCCTGTATTCTGCACTGCTGAATTTACTGTGATAATCTGCAATTTGCATTGTAAATATGATTTTTTTTCTTTAATGTTTCCTTATTTGTTATCTTGTTAATTTCATTGTTCTATCTTGGAGCTTATCTCCCCGGGCCTCTACTGAAAATGGACATGTATCCAGTTAGACTAGCCTGGTCAACAAATGTAAAATAAATAAATAAAATAATGCTCCTCCCATGCCAGTAGCCCCTTACTACCACATATCTACCATTATTATTGTTTTCTCTCTTCTATCACTATTGGAGCTCCTCTAGCAATTAGCATAAGTACTTCCCTTTGCTTTTGCCCCTTTTACTCTGCTGAATACCCCTCCTGAAATCCTTTCTGTATCAAATACCCATGCTCATTGTTTCCCAAACGTGTCTCCTCTAGTATTGCTATTTGCACTCTGCATTTCTTAATATAATTAAATACTCTTTCCTTTTTGTCTATATATGTAAGGCCATTTGAGTTCCAAAATAAAATGTTTAATGCAGCCATTATAAAAAGTTATTATTCTCACCTGTTATGTGTGATGCCCCACCACTGGACCAGTAATCAAGGAGCCTCAATCCTTGCCACTGGCACCTGTGGAGGGGGGGGGGTCATTCACTGAGAGGATGACAGGCACACACACAGTATTTCCAGATGCAACTCTCTGTATCAAGTGAAATTTCTTTTAGGAGCACACAGAGACCACAGTCAGTCTGGGGCTGGTTTCTACCTCTTCCTCCACATCCCCAGTAAGACTCCTCACTGGCACAGCTATAGAGTTGAGATCTCGCTGAGTGACCAAGCCAAGATCTCCAGCATCCTTTCTCTCCAACCAGTGCTTCATGTCTGCCCAAGTAGCTCACACACACACACGCGCGCGCGCACACACAGCACGCACACAACGCACACAACACACACACACACACACACACACACACACACACACACACACACACACACACACACACACACACACACACACACACACACACACACACACGCACAAAACTGGGAAAGGCTGGCACATGTTTACTAGCTATGTCCCCTCCTGCCCAGGCTATAAAGTAGTTTGTACTGCCATCGGTCACTCCTGCCAGCTACCTTAAAGCTCTTCCAAGAGTACCCAATATACTGAGTGATACAAATATTAATACAAATGGTAGTTTGACCAAGAGCAAGGCTATTAGGAGTGGCCCACACAGTGTCACCAAAAAATTTGCAAGTACTCTCAAAAAGGAAATATCTCTACACAAATCAGCCACAATGAAAGGTTTAAATATATTTAATAATAAATAATAAAAGAACAAGACAATACTAAATATATATTCACAGTGACATTAGAGTTCAAAACCACAGGAAATATTTAAAACAACATTGTAGGATAGACTCAAATAAATAAAAATGTCTAGACCAAGTTTGCTATATTCCTGTCTATATCTAAGATAATTATACTATTCCATAGTAACTTAGTTACTATAGAGCAAGGCAGATGTGGTGAATGTTTTTTCTTGTTGTTGTTGTCATGTCCAAGACAGAATGCAGAATGCTCTGTCTCACTGAGAGACCTCTCAAAATAATATTTCAAATATTAATGTTGGGCTAGCTTGCAGAATGACATAAATTCTGGTCATCTGACGTCAAGTTCCCAGGCCAAATCCCCCATTGCAAGATGCTGGCAGCATTTAGCATCTACCTGTAAAAATACCCAGACAAGGGCTTTTGCTCAGATCTTTGGCAGATGCTCAAAGTCATAAAACAATTGCATTCATTCATACTTCAAAAGTAGCAATTAGTTCAGTCCAAGACAATACAGAAAGCTTACTAGTATAGACTTTTGTGTCTCTAGCTGTATTGAAACCTGTCAGAGAGCCTCTTTATGCCATAGCCTATAAAGTAATTTAATTTCAGATATTTTCTAAAGTTAGCTGGACTGAAGTTAACCCTCCAGTTTCCTCTGTTAAAACAGATACATTTAAACAGTTACAATAGTGCATGTACATTTCTGTTCTCTTCCAGTAGGGCACACTGTAGTTACAAATTAAACACATCACTTTACAAATACCTTTTCAACACAAACATCCATACAGAGCAGTTTGATATACATATGACATACAGTTCTAATACATTTGTAACACAAGCATCTTATATAAATTAGTTTGATATTCGCAAATGACATATAATTACTTATAAAATTTCAGCTAGCTGTGCTGGCAGTATCTCCTTTCATCACACTTCTCCCCCCTTCGAAGACTCAAGCTAGTTTTTCAAGAGTGACACTTAAGAAACGTTGCTAGAGAGGGATAAGCCTATCCAAGAATATATTACCCCATACCCTGTCTTGAGATCCCAGCTGCCTTTCCATTGCTAACCTCAGTACAGGGTTGCACTATCATATCATATGCCTGCAACCCTAAGCTGCACCACAGTAAATTGGGATTTTTCTGTCTGGCTCCCTGTAGCCATAGATCCTCCTCAGACTACTGTGCCCCTGCTTCCTGCCTAGCAGTTTTACCATGTAGTTAACAGCATTTACCTTCCTTACCACTTTGAAGGGTCCCTACCAAGCTACCTGCAGCTTGTTGTGTCTGACAGGAATGAGAACAATGACCTGCTGTCCCACAGCATACTCTTTGGTGCAAGCATTCCCATCATACCAGACATTTTTCTGCTATTGGGCTCCTGCCAGATTCTCCTGTGGCAATCCCATGAGTTTCCTGAGCCTTGTCCTGAGGTTTGGGACATATGCCACAACAGACTCCTTGTGGGATTCACACTCACTCTACCACTCATTGTGAATCAAGTCTAGAGGTCCCCTCACCCTATGCCCATACAGCAACTCAAAAGGTGAGAAAGCTGTGGATTTCTGGGACAGCTTTCTGTAAGCAAACAACAAATGGGGCAAATATTTGTCCCGCTGCCTCTTCAACTGGTCTGCAAATGCTTGTAGCATGGTCTTTACTATAGAGTTTAACTGGGGCTGGTAGGGGGTGGTCTTCATGTGCTTCACCCCACAGTGTGTCCACAGACAAGCCAGCAGGTCTGACGTGAAATTTGCAGCTTTGCCAGTCAGTAATTTTTGGGAAATCTACTCTGCTTAAAATCACTAACAAAGCATTTGTCACCTTTTCAGCCTTAATGGAGAACAGCGTCCCTACTTCAGGGTATCTGGTAGCATAATCTACTACCACTAGGATATACTTCTTCCCTGTGGAACTTGGGTAACTCAGAGGCCCCACAATATCCCTAGCTATCCTCTAAAATAGCTCCTCAATCACAGGCAGAGGCATCAAAGGAGCTTTCACCTTGTCTCCTGCCTTGCCTACCTTTTGGCACTGCTCGCAAGTCCTGCAATACCCTGTTACATTTATGAAAATCCCAGGTCAATAAAAATTCTGCATAATACTTCTCTTGGTATGCTTTATGCCCATATGACCTACAAAGGTAATGTCATGGGCTATGGATAGAAGCACCAGATTGTTGCCCATGGGCACTACCAACTGCTGTATTCTCTCACCCTCTAGCCCTCCCTCAGGGGTCCACTCTCTATAAAGTAACCCTTTCTCCCATTATGCAGATTCCCCTTTTCCTTGAAAATCAGATGCCTCTCTAGCTACCTCCCTCAAGCCTTGTAATATAGGGTCTGAGAGCTGAGCCTGCCTCAAGTCTCTTTTGTAACCCTTCCCAGCCACCATTCCACAGGAAGTCTGGTATCCTCTGACAGCTGTGCCTCACTGTCAGCCTAGGTACTTCTAAAGTAACAATTAGTTCAGTCCAAGGACAATATAAAAAGCTTCCTAGTACAGACTTTGTGTCTCTAGCTGCATTGAAACCTATCAGAGAGCCTCTTTATGGTGTAGCCTGTAAAGTAATTTAATTTCAGATATTTTTCTAAAGTTTGCTGGCCTGAAGTTAACCCTCCAGTTTTGTCTGTTAAAACAGATACATTTAAAAAGGTATTGTACATTTCTGTTCTTTTCCAGTGGGGCACACTGTGGTTACATTTTAAACACAGCACTTTACAAATACCTTTTCAGCACAAACATATGTATAGAACAGTTTGATATACACATAACATACAGTTCTATTACAGTTGTAACACAAGCATCTTGTATAAATTAGTTTTATATTCACAAATGTCATATAATTATTTACAAAATTCCTGCTAGCTATGCTAGCAGTATATAATGTTGTCACATTATGTATGACAGTTTTTGTAAATGTCTAGTTCCAGCTTTTGTGTTAACAAACACAGAAAATATACAGCTTCAAATAATGAATGGAAAAATGTCCCAAATTGAAGGCTGCACACACAGGCAAAACCTAACCTAAAATTCAGGTTATCCATGCTAAGACACATGTTACAGCGTGTGCTCCTACTTATACTTATTGCTATCTGTTCTTGTCCTATCTTTATTCCCCTTTCAGATGTGAAATACAATTTGTATGTTTTCAAAAAAAAAAAAAACATTAACTTTTAGCCTTAAGAAAAAGTGCATTGGCTATCTTTAAATAAAACTAAAACATACATTGTTCTAGTAAATGCATTAAGGTTTTAATTATTAGAAAAGCAGCTAGATCTTATTCACCACTTCCAATATTTTTGCACTTTATGTTTTACTGAACTGCTTGACCTTGTACTTTTAATTTTACATTTTTCTCAGTAAAAAATGTTCAGACCTCTCAATTTATTGTTTTCACCTTTAGTCAGCTTGTTTCCATGGAGACATAAAAACAAAATGTAAAGCTGCACTGAGCCCCAGATTTCTCTAATTGCACTGAATATTATTTGCTTACAGGAAACTATTACATTGTGGCCTAACATTTTTAAACCCCACCTGCATTCACAGAAAAGTCATTATATTAAACCAAGGGCACTAAATCATACATTTGTCTATGTAAAAATAAAATAAAGCATTTCATTTCTACATATATTTTAATAATTGTACTTTTACACCGCACCCCAACAAACCAAGATTACAACATATTAACTGAAATATACTTTTGTCCAACCTTTTTCTCTATTTATATTGTAATGCCTACATTTATTAAAAGTAAAAAAGAGAGAAAAAAGCATGTTTACTATATGTATCTTTATTGTATACAACAATCACTGAAAAATACTTTACTATGTTACATGCAATTTATATCATAACATATATTATGTAAATGCTGTTAAGAACAGAAACTGTTTTACATATAATTTCCTTTTCCCTCTTTCTCCTTTTTTTCCTTTTTGTGCCCTTACAAACATTAATGACATGAGGTGAGGCATATGCCTGTCAGTCCCCCAACAAGTTAAATAAAGTCAACAAAAATCCAATCTTTCTCAACCGCTTTTTCTTGTAAAGCCATATTTCGCCAATGTGATTGATGCTTTATAGTCTCACATTTAGTCACTAATTTCAGTGTTGCTGGTCATTTTCCTGTTCATCTCCAGCTCCCAAACCAAGACTCTACATCATGTCCAAGGTACTCCCAATTCTTCTACTGAATTCCTGTGCTTGTTTCTGTCTCTCAAGCATGTTCCTTTCACTGACAAAGTCTCTCTTTGGGCTTTATTATCAGAAGAATGAAAAGTAAAGTCCCAGTCTGTTTGATGGCTCACTCTTTGTTGGATAAACTTTTGTATTTCCTCCTTAGCCCATTCTGCATCAAAAATTACTTTGATTTTCCAGAAAAAAAATATTCTGAAGACAGCTGGATATAGCAGCTTGAATCTCACAACCTCCTCTCAACACACCCTGAGTGCCAGGATAAATTTGCTTCTCTTCTGCCTGATGTACAGCGAATAATTATTTTTCCACCAACACTCTACTGTCTCCAATTTTTAGTATTTATCCCTTCTGCTACAGTTTTGTCAGTATCAACTCTTTCTGCTGGTATGATTGCATCCTTGCTAATACAGGTCTTGGCCTCTTTCTCATGGCCAGATTTGGAGCACACACAAAATATGCCCTTTCAATTAACAAATCCTTCAGTGTTTTGTTTATTTTAATCAGCTCTGAGCACATTTGACTTATTTTTTCCACTAGGTTACTGTCCTGTCTGTCATGTCTTACACCAAAGCCAGAGCTTCGATTGCTTTCTGCTGAACAGCTGCAGGATTTTTCCCAGCCAATGTTTTCTCCTCACCTTTTGTGGTTGATCTTTTCAGGTTTTCTAAAATTTTTCTTTGCTGGAATTAAGGCAGTAGCCTTACTAGCCAATAACTGAAATTCACACAAAAAGACAAATTCACTGGTTCTGTTTTCTGAGTTTCTGTTTTCAAATTGAGAGAGCTGAAATGAAGCTGTTACTCAATGTGCAGCCATCTTAGAAGTCACTTCCTGACAAATCTCTGAGACCATTTTGATGTTGATCTTTTATAAACAGAATGGTTTCTTTTAACAGACTCATTAATGGGTATAGGGTCATTACTTGGAATAGAAGTGAAGTCATAAAAGCTTACTAGATAAAGTTTCAAAAATAGTGTCCAGTCCAGTATTATCGCACATTGCTCACAGTTATCATGAGAACCTTAATATCATGAACTAACTAGGGTTAGGATTAAACAAAAACACAGGCTTGTTGTCTCTCCTACTCTTCGCTAAAGAGACTGTCCCCTCTGGGATGAATGTCCCCTGCCATGCCATTAAAGTATGTATGTCTTTTCATTTTATACTTTTGGTCACTATCTCTTTTCATGCACTCATTTCTTGGTTCACTCTTTGTTAGAATCTCATTTTTATATTAATGTATGGACACCAGGTTGGCTGGAGTGGCACCTGCAATAGAGCGGGCAAAAGTCCACTACCCACTTAGCATTTATTTGATGTTGGCAAAGAATTCCATTTATAGTAACTGTAGATATAGTCTTTCTATGTTTGCCATAAACCTTTCTACCATTCCAGTCACCCATGGCCAAAATGAGATCTTAGGATCACTAGCCTGTATTTCATGACTTGTTTTATGAAAATGCCTGAAATAGTGTTAAAAATATTCTGTCCATGACTTGTATCACCACATGGGCTGATGCTGAAGAAATAGTGTCCATAACTGAGAATGTGTATCAGTTATCACAAACAAATAATCTCTGTTGTCCACAGGTTCATAAACATATAAGTTGATTTTTGTTCAATTCGCTCTTGGTAGTTCAGGCATTTGAAAAGGTGCATCTCTTATTGTCTTGGGTGTTAGACAGTTATAGCAGTCTTTTACAATCTTTTAATTTAGTTAATCCTTGTTAGGGAGCCATTTAGTATTCTTTACCATGTTTTCATAAGTCTTATGTGTGCTTCGTGTACTATTTCACAACATTTCTTAAGCAGTCCCATGAATATATTCAACCTCATCCCTTTCAATAAAAGTATTGCCCAGTTATAGAAACACTGATATCCTTTCACATCTCTTTATTATTTCTGAATCATTGTAGTCCTTATTTTTAACTTGTCAAAATATAAATAGACAGAATTCTTTAATGTTTTGCAGAAGTGTATTTTTTCCTGTTCAGCTTCTATGGGGCCACATTTTCTGAAAACAAATTAACTCTGCATAGCAGTGTACTTTTATGGAAAACTACCAATTCTGAATCAAGCATTACTTCAAGTAGCTTGTCATATAAATTATTATATTGTTATGTTTTCTGTTTGCACTGTCTTCTTAGTAAAGGGAAATGCGTTAAATTTTTTTGGATATGCAGTATGACAATAAATAGTAAAGCATTTTGTTTATAGGCAATATTCACATTTATGTAGTTCTCATAATTTATGTTACATATAATTCTTCTGTTCTGAAAGTATCATACCCAACAGTGAGAAAGGGTTCCAACTAGGTCTGTGTTGTGTCTTTTGGCTTACCCCGGTCAGTGGTCGCCACACAGCGGAACTCCGGTCCGCTAATATTTGGAAGTGGATTTTTACGTGCTGAGTTACCAGCCCTGATGCACAACCTTCAACAAATGCACACCCATTCACGCATGCCTCCACACAGAAGATGCTCTAGCTGAGAGTCGAACAGGACAACGTCTTGCTCTGAGGCAGCAATGCTACCGCAGCACCACTACCGTGGATTCCAACTAGGTTTGCGTGTTGCCAAAAATTATTAAATTTTACCACTACATTTAGTTGTCTGTTTGCAGTCAGCACAGATAAAAATTAAGTTAAAGGATTCCTAGGCTTATATGAACATCTTAAACAATGCATTTAAATTATGTAATGCACTTAAATTTCTCCATTCAATTTCCTGTCTGGATTATCTTGGGTTTAAAGGTTGTATGTTTTCTGTGTCTGCATGACTTTTTGCCAGGGTCTCCAGTTTCCTCCTACATCTCAAAGACATGGAGGCAGGTGAGCTAATGCTGCTTTGTTTTATCCCTGTGCACATACAAACCTTGTGTGTATGTTTCCTGTTTTGGAATGTCATCTTGCCCGGATGTGGTTGCCTTCCTTACACCTATTGCTTTATGAGACGGGTACTAAATGGCTTTTATATTGATTTATGCATCGAAATATAACTCTTGCCTCAATATGCTTTGAAACAAAACTAATCTCAGAAACAAAACCGAATCATTACTACATGCTTTGTAGTGGGCCATGGTACAAATTGCATATGATTAGCATATAAACTATATCACAAGGATGGAAAGTTATTCTCTGAAACTTATTTTCTAGACATACCTTCAAAATGTTTATGATGCTCACATCCACTATGTCTGGCAAATGGCTTCCACTGGTATATTTATAGAGTCACTGAAATTCCAAGACTATTGGGTTTTATGATCATTTACACCCTGGCAGTATCCCCCAGGCCACACCTCCTTTCTTCAGAAGGCTATGCCAGTATGTCCCAGAATAAATTTGCAGATATCCATCCAGTCATTTAAGTTATGTTTAAAGGAAGATTGTGAACTGTACTACTTAACATGTGAAGACTATTTCAGAGGTTTTGGGGGGGTACTGGGTTATAAGCTTGTCCCTCTGCAAACACAAAGGAAGATAATAAGTTGCACTGCTTAACATCCAGGATAGCTCTTTGGGAGGTGCTGTGTTATAAACTTGTCCCTGTACAAACAGAAAACACATGTTGGTGAAGATTTAGGTCCATGGTTCTAGTATTGGTAGAGTCATTGCATTTATGGTGCTACAGGAGGTTTAGGACAACTTGGCCTCTTAATAGCTCAGTAAGTGAGACAGAGATCTAGCCTCAAAAGTCTATATAAACTGCATATAATGATAGAGCTTCCAGTCTCTCTTGATAGCTGAAGGACTTTAGACTTGTGAGATTTTTTGGTTAGGAACATTTGGGGTCTTTCTAATTGCTTGATACATTTGGTTAAATATACCCCAAAGGGGCATTGTACTCAATAACTGGTTTGATCAATGTTGAGTATAAGGGAGTGATTAACTCTTTAGACCTTGATAATATTCCCTTAGTAATTAGCTGTGCTTAATAAAAGGATTTTTTGACAACCATTGTCATGTGAAGGTCAAAGGAGAGGGAATTACCAAGCCAAATACCTAGATCTCTGATTACATTTTTGTTTTGAAGTGGCGTGCTGTCTAAATATGTCATTTTCTCTGCTTTCAGTTTCATTTCTGTCCTTTGCCTCACTATTCTCAAATTCAGCAAATGGTTTACAAGTCACGTACGCAAGTATTTCATAAGCAATACTTGATCTGTTTTTATGCTGATGTAGTTTAACTTTTGTTTCCACTTAATAAGTAAATATGTGTGCATGGGTCTGTGTGTGTTCACACACATGCATTTGTGTGTGAGTATTGTCATATGTGTGTGTGTGTGGGGGGAGATGGCTGCATGTACATTTGGTGTTTGTTTTATGTGTATGTGTGTATGTGTTCACATGTATGCATGTGTGGGTTTTCATGTACACACGTGTGTGTGTGTGTGTGTGTCTGTGTGTGTGTGTGTGTGTGTGTGTGTGTGTGTGTGTGTGTGTGTGTGTGTGTGTGTGTGAGCCTTTAATCAAGCTAGTGCATCTCTTGGCAACAAAGCTATTACAACTCTACATTCTGCTCATTACATTTTCTTTTGTAGCATGAGAAGGTACACTATGAGCTATTTGTTTATTTTTCCTACTGATAATATTGTTGGATCGTTTTTGTACTTCTTATATTTTCCAGAGTAGTAAACTTTTAAAGTTTAAGAAGGCAGTGGTGTAGGCTTGTAAGGTGCATCAATCTGTCTCAAATAAATACATGTTGTTTATATATGAATCACTGGGGATTTTGTACTTGTTTATTTTTATGTTATTATTATGGTTGCCCACAAGGTCAGATGCCTTTGCAGTCACTTGCAATCTGGACATTAGTGCAGAGGGTTAAGGGAATGAGCAGCTAACAAACTACATCCCCTAGTTTAGGGTTTGATTCCCTCTGCCTCCAGTTTCCTACTGTGTAGCTTTGAGACAGATGCTTAACTCAACAGTCTTGTGAATTAAGTTTGGAAGAAGGTCTGTGTGGATTGGAGCTCTATTCTGGTTAAGGACTAATTATTTGTGTAGAAAGTAACTATAAAATATTACAGGGGTGGAGCTTCAACATGGAACTGAATATAAAAATCTTCTGCCTTTTTGGCCTGATCTAATAAATGGAAGTTTGCATATATCTTTGCACAGATGTTTTTTACAGTTGGCAAGGATCTTTCTGGTCTCAGCCTGTATGTTATGTGGCATGAAACATCACATCAGTTGTTTAGTAACGTAACAAGTATATGCCACTTTGGTTGCACTTATTTTCTTTGCTGACTCACTTGTACTTATCATTTCTTGTATGTATTTGCAGCTAGGGCACTAAGTGCCTTTGTGCTGAGCAAGATTTTGCCTCCATAAAAATTAAAAAACATACTTTGCCTTACATGCTGCATGCCTGGCTACACCCATGTTTTGTATCGCATTCATCCTTTAATTGTGATGTCTCACATTACTTATTTCATATGTACAGTAAAACACATAACACTGGACTGCACAAAGTATCAGCCTGCACTGACACAACTCAGGATTACTATGGAATGTGCTAAACTGTTTGACATTCCTGTGGTTTTAAGTGCTAATCAGTGGTATGTGTACCATATTTCACTAATTTCGCTAATTTCACTGTACACTATCAGTTTAAGCTGACCTTTAACAGAGTGTAAACAGAGTCTTACAAAGAAAGGGCACAACAGTTTTACTTCACTTTCAGAATTCCCCGGCCTGTGACATTTGTTTTGTTTTCATACTATCTCTGCAGCAATAACAAGTCAACGTTTGTTAAGATTTATGCTTGGCAATATATCGTCTTTAGGCATCTGTATTTGTGTGTGTGTGTGTGTGTGTGTGTGTGTGTGTGTGTGTGTGTGTGTGTGTGTGTGTGTGTGTGTGTGTGTGTGTGTGTGTGTGTACCCAGTTTTGAAAATGAAATTTCCTAGTGCTACTATCCAGTTATGTGACTGTCATGGTTGTTTTTGTTGCATAGCTTAATCCTACATATCTGAGATGATGTAGGTAAAATAATGACAAAGGTGAATATTATTCATATAAACTACTGGGGTACGTGCAGAAAGATAATAGACAAGAAATGTGCGTGTGTGTGTGTGTGTGTGTGTGTGTGTGTGTGTGTGTGTGTGTGTGTGTGTGTGTATACCCAGCTTTGAAAATGAAATTTCCTAGTGCTACTATCCAGTTATGTGACTGTCATGGTTGTTTTTGTTGCATAGCTTAATCCTACATATCTGAGACGATGTAGGTAAAATAATGACAAAGGTGAATATTATTCATATAAACTACTGGGGTACGTGCAGAAAGATAATAGACAAGAAATGTGCGTGCGTGTGTGTGTGTGTGTGTGTGTGTGTGTGTGTGTGTGTGTGTGTGTGTGAGAGAGAGAGATGGCAAACCAACAGTATAACAAAAGTCAGTTGGGTAAATCTTGGTTTTATCATGTCTGTGCATGTTTGTGGGAGGGCCATCTTCAGTACAGCCCCACATATGCTGTTTTGCATGGTGAGAATGAAATGACTTAATTAACATATCGGGAGGTATGAAAACTGTTCAGTGGTGAGCAAAGACCTCACTGTGATAGTGCAATAGCATTTATGCTGAGAAATGAGTCACTTATGTGGCTTCTTCTGATTTTACTTGTGCTATGCATTGTACCTTCAGCTGTGCATTGGACAGAGGGTTGTGGAACGACTTGTGTTATGCATTACACCTTCAGCTGTACATTTGCAGGTGGCTGTGCAACAACTTGTGCAATGCATTACACCTTCAGCTGTGTACTGGACAGAGGGCTGTGCAACAACTTTGCTATGCATTACACCTTCAGCTGTGCAACAACTTGTGTTATGCATTATAGCTTCAGCTGTACATTGGACAGATGGCTGTGCAACAACTCATGTTATGCATTACACCTTCAGCTGAGCATTGGACTGGCAGCTGTGCAACAACTTGTGTTATGCATTAAACCTTCAGCTGTGCAGCTGTGCAACAACTTGTGTTATGCATTACACCTTCAGCTGTGCATTGTACAGATGGCTGTGCAACAACTTGTGCTATGCATTACACCTTCAGCTGTGCATTAGGCAGAAGGCTGTGCTACAACTTGTGCTGTGCATTACACCTTCAGCTGTGCATTGGACAGGTGACTGTGCAACAACTTGTGCTATGCATTACACCTTCAGCTGTGCACCGGACAGAGGGCTGTGCAACAACTTGTGCTATGCATTACACCTTCAGCTGTGCACTGGACAGAGGGCTATGCAAGACCTTGTGTGCATTACACCTTCAGCTGTGCACTGGACAGAGGGCTGAGCAACAACCTGTGCTGTGCATTACACCTTCAGGTATGTACTGGACAGAGGGCTGTGCAACAATTTGTGCTATGCATTACACCTTCAGCTGTGCATTGGACAGAGGGCTGTGCAACAGTTGTACTGGATCACACTCTGATAGGCCTTCTGCACAACTGCAAAAGAAACAGCATCAAAAATACTGTCGCAGAAAGTAGAAGTTAAGAAGAAAAGATTGGATAATGTAGCATCATTTCAACAATCGCAACAGGACCGAATGGTTGTTTCTAATTTATCTCAGCCAGAGCAAATGCCGAGGATGGTATCCATTACACACACAGAAGCTTTGCAAACAGGTACTGTTAATAATAATACTATACAGCAACCAAGTAGACAAAACTTGCAAGTAAGTCAATCGGCTGCTGCAGCGACCGGAGTGGTAAGGAATGGTGATGGGCTAGTAAATATTATGACCGCAGCTCCTTCAGTCAATGCATGTGGTCAAGTGTTTATGAATCAGGCGTCAGAAAAGGATGCAACTCAAATGCCCAATTTACAAGACTGGCTTATATCCCCCATAGGTTTGTTCAAAGATAAGAATATTATACATCAAACTGAAAATGGGGACAGTAAAAATATATCTCTACAAAACCTTCTAACAGATTTGGATGTAAACATGTTAAAATACAAGAAATTGAATTTAGAAATTGAATATTTTCAAGAATGTCTAAGAGAAGAAATAGTGCCGAAGGGACTTAGAACCTGATGTTACCCGACAGGTCTGGTCACAGGTTCTGAATTTCACCAAGATTTGATCAAGTTGTTTAACCAACAAGGTCTTCAATTAATGTAGACAATGATAAAACATTATGCTGTAATGACAAAAGACTTATAAAAGTTTATAGAAACAACAGACGAGCAAATCAAACAACATGTTGATTTTTTAAGATATAAATATGAATATCTAAGATGCTTTCAAAGTATCGAACAGCATATTGAAAAACTTAGGTTAACAAAAATCAAAAAACTGGAAAGAGATTGTTCACAATATAATAAGGGGACAGCTTATCTACCACCCCCACCTTCTCAAGTATGGTCGAAAAGATACTCACAACTATCTGAACAACAGGCACAGACGAGGCAGACTACTAATAATAATGCAACAACATCAAATAATATAGCACAGTCACCCTTGCCACAACATCAACAAATGAATGAAATAATAGAAAATGAAATGGTAAGGAGAAGTGAATGAATAAAAGAATGTAATGACAATAATTCTAATTCCTTTCATAACAATGAAGGGGCAATGAATGTGAATGAAAATCAGGGTTTTCCGAGGTGCAACAAAAGGAAACAGTGGAACAGGAAGAGGAATCAGAACAACAGAAGATGACCACAAGGGATAATGAGGTTACATTACCTAGAATCATAAAGAACAGAAAAGGGGACTTTACAATTTATAATTTTTCTTCCTTCCAGGTTACAGAATCTTTGGCGAATACCCTCTCAAAAGGTTTAACTTTTGTTCCCTCACGTAGAATGAATTTAGCAAAGTTATTTGTGATCTAAAATTATTTGTGAGAAAGTTAAACCTAAAATATCGTTTTGGAGGAACAGAAACAAATAGTAATAGCTTCAGAGTGACAAGCTGTTTCAACCCACCTTTGCATAATGTTTTTTCCATCTTTGAAAAAATTTGTGAACTAGACTTTAGAGAATTGAGTAAAAACAGAGTAAATAGCATAGATAATTTAAATAAGGAGGAGAGAGACAGACAGCTTAGAAGTGTTATCAATGGCCAATGTAAGGGTGATGAACCCAGATAAAGGAGGGGGTTTGGTGTTTATGGATTTGCCAGATTATGAGACTCAAATAAAAGAGATTTTAACAAGTGATATTTACCAACTAGCCTCTCTCAATGAATATAATATAGCTAATCAATTCATTAAAAGTTTTTTGAATGAATTGTTCATTGAGGCAAGAATAGATATTCACACATTTAATTATCTAATGGTTTTGGCACTAAAGGTTCCACTTATTTTCGGAGTTCCGAAGATACATAAGGACCTTCAGAACCCAGCCTTCAGACCCATAGTAGATGGAAGAAACTCATCTACTTATGCGTGTGCTAAATTTGTTGATGCCATCTTGAAAAAAATATGTAGCACAAGAACAATGGATTCTCAATGATTCCTGGGCATTTTTAAATAGGTTAAACAAATTCAATTATGAAGAGAAGTATAATTTCTTAACAATAGATATAAAATAATTATACACTAGTATTCCTCACCAGCAGGGAACAGAATGGGTGACAGCTAGAATGTGGCAAAAATATACTCCAGAGAATGAAATTTCCTTAGTGCAAGAAATGTTAGATATTATCCTAGCTTACAACTTTATATTGTTTGGAAACCAATTTTATATGCAGAAAAAGGGAGTAGCTATGGGCTCACCCTGTGGCTCGTTATGCTAATTTGGTAATGTCTTATTGGGAAAGCATATATGTCTTTGATAATGATATGATCAAGGATGTGGTAAGATTTTATGAGAGGTTCATCGATGACATATTTATGATCATCGATGGTACAGAACAAACCGCTACAGATTTGTTGGTTATGTTGAATGGGTCCACTGGATTTTTACAATTCACTCATTCTTTTCATACCACATCAACAGCTTTCTTGGATGTGAAACTAGTCAAGAACAAGCAGCAAAAACAATATGAAGCTTCCATTTATAGAAAGCCAACATATTCAAACAAAATTTTTACATTTCTCAAGCACCCATCCGTTACATCAAAAACGTTCTATGCTAAAAGGTCAATTGGTTCGGGCAGCAAGAATGATTACTATAGATGAGAAATTTCAAGAAGAATGTTTGAATTTGAAAAAAAATGTTTATTAATATAGCTTATCCTATTAAATTAATAGAAGAAATAATAAAATAAGTCACATCCAAGAGAATAAGTGGATTTTACATACCAATTTTACAACAACAAAAAATTAGTACAGATAATCAAGACAATGTCCACATCCTTGAAAGTTTAGATTTAACTAAAACATCAGCTAAATCTACAGATTTCACTTTAGCATGTATCATGAATTTCTCTTCAGATTATGGTCAGATTAAGGAGGCTATAATAAAAAATTGGTCCTTAGTAAAAGATGATGTCAGTTTGGGTTTGAAATTTAATACACTGCCTAAATTAATATGGAGAAAAGGAAATAGCCTTAAAGAAATATTACAAAGGCATAAAACCCATTTTCTGAGAAACACAGGTATGACACAATGTGGAAATTGTTCTTACTGCCATTTGATGCTTTTGGGCAGTAATATAGACATAAATGGATGTAGAATTGTTACAAAAGGCAGATTTAACTGCAATTCTAAAGGGGTGGTTAATGCGACAATTTGTCAAGCATGTCCATCTTTTTATGTAGGAAAAACTGACTGAAGGTTTAGAGATAGAGTAGCAGAACATCTAAGAAGTATAACTCAACAAAAAGTAGAAAATGCTTTGGCTAGGCATATAATTACCTTCCCTGAACATAATTTTAAATTTAGGATAATTTTTCAAGGCATCCAGGATGTAAGAGGGGGTCCTTCAAGTTTATTATTGGAAAACGCAGAATTGTTATGGCAGATAAAACTTAATGCATACATGTTTCCAGGCCTGAATGATAAATGCTCTATAATGTGTTTATTAAAACTTAAAAGTTTAGAAAGGTGATGATTTAAGTTAAAATAATATTTGTAATATTTATATTCATATGTATATGAAATGTAAAATACATATGTAAAATGATAACCATAGTCTAATCTAACTACCATAATTTGCCATCTTTGGGATCTACATGCATTTATATAGAGTCTATATGGGATAAATATTTAAAATAATAGGTTGTGGAATTATGTACAAATAGTACGTATGCAGAGGTAGACACGTTGTTGTTATTTTTATATATATATATTAGATAATTTAAATAGATGCTTTATCATGGGTTATTGAATACAAGTTGTATTTCAAACATGTTTACACTCAATTCATAGGTAAAAGTATATTACTTTGAGTAAACTTGTATTTAATGTGAATGGTTTTATAATTTTGGGTTCGTTTTGATTTTGATGCTGCAGAATATATATCCATAGTAGGGCAGAGGTTTTTAATAATGTTTTTAACAATGTTTTATTTAATAATGGTCATTTTAAACAATGATGGTTTTGAGTAATAGTATTTGAATAATATTTAAATAATGAATTATATTATAAATGGTTGGTAACATTCTTATTAGATGTATTTCACTTTAAAAAGGTGACACCTACGAGATATTTTTGGCGCGTAGTTTATAAAGGATGTAACTGATATATTTTTTGTATTTCTGAGGAAGTCCTTCAATTGAGTAGGACGAAAAGCATGGTTGATTTAACATTTAATAAAATCGGCAGGTTTTAACCTTGGGTCAGTGGTGATTTTCAATCGTTCATTTTCAGTGCTTTTGGTGAATTTAGCATCAAAAATACCCAATCTAAGGACTTGAACTTTGCTTGTGACATAAATAGGTCATGTTGGAGGGACCAGTATGTGTGTCAGATTATACCCCTTCTGTGGAGCAGGCTTCCCATCCATGTGAAGCAGAGTTCTTTTCCTAATGCAATTCAAGTGTAATTTGGACAAGTGGATGGGAAATCAGAAATTCACCCTTGTTGTGGCACCTGTGTCGCTAATGGACAATGCTTGACTACCCAAGCCCTAGCCTACATATACCTCTTTAAATATCCTATAGTCCCTAAACTTGTCAGATATGTTTGGGAGGCATGGCTACGCTTACAAAAGATCCTGTGATCGTTAGCCTAGTATATACACCTATGAACTTATGAACCTAGACAGTTTTGTACTGGTTATTATTATGTGGTCCCTTGCTCTGCTTGCATATCAGTGCTTGTGTCATTGCACCTCTTAGATTTTATGAAGTGTTTCTGTCTGATGGCATTTAGGGTGCTGTGCCTTGTAGTCAGAAACATCATGGGGGCTGTGCTGGCCACTACGTACATTAGAACTGATTGCTGAGTGGAACAAAATGAAAATGATTTTTTTCTGTTTTGGCTCATGGAAAGTTTGTTAAAGACAGGTACTGCATTTCCTAATTTCCTATTACATTGTTTATGCAGTCTGCTACCACACTGTGTGATTATGCATTTTTGTGTTTATTGGGTATTTTATCTACAGCCCTGCCTGCAGCGTTTTACTATACAATTATTTTTGTACTGCTTCTTAACTGTCATTATGTTATCTTTAAAAACACATAATTGCTGCTACTTTGTTACAATATTCTCTACACTGCACTTGCAGTCCCTGCTGTGTGATATTGCAATTAGAGTGGTCATTTGGGGTCAACAGTGATGTGCTTCATTTCTCTCCTTCAGACAGGTAGATAACATACCTACCTTTTTTGCTTACCAATATGCTTCAGTCAGAGTTTGAGGGACAGCAAGATATGAGCACCTGTCTGAGGCAAGTATTACATGCCATGGAGACTACAGTTGCCAAAACACAGAACACCCAGTATCTGCTTAGCTCTGACACTGACAGTCAGGATATGTTCCGAGTTTCCAAGAGTTAGACGTAAACAGTGCAGTGTTGACAACTTTCATCTTGTGCAACTGCACTCCAAGATACTGGCTATAGAGTTTGACGCAGAAGGCAGTGAGCTATTTGTATTGCTCTGTAAGCAGTCTCTGCCCTCTAATACCACAACCAAAATACTCTGTAAACCAGTGACAATGAGGATGATGTCCTGCTGCCACAGTTGTGGTTTACTAGTGAGAAATGCACAGATGAAGCTGTAGGTGATGACCACGTAATCTCCTTGCTCAGTTATACAGATAATTCTTTGATATGTTCAGACTTGTTAATGAGAGTCCCAGAACAGCAAGACCTCATGATCAAACATGCAAACTTATATATTCTAAGTCTGAGATTGCTATTTCTGAGAATATTCCTTATAATATAACAATCTAAGAGTTAGTTCCTCTTGTGGAATAGTTTTAGTGGTATGATGTGTGCGCTTTTGTAATGAGCATGTGCTTTCTGTGGTGGTGTTCCGGCATATACAGCTGTAGATGTGCCAAGCCACATGAAAAGGGGAAAAAAATCAGTGGTGATGTATATTACTGGTAATAGCCTTCTGCAGTCTGAGTGGGTGGCCTAGTACAAGTGCAGACAGGAGCAACAGAATACAGGACACTGTGCATTTTACACAGTCATTGCTCACACGTAAACTACCATTCCCAAGTCTGTTGTCTGTCTACTGCTTTGTTTTTTTTTTCATGTGGACAAAGATTATAACATGCATGTCATGCATATCCTTGAGAACACATAGAAATGTGAACAATGAACACGTGTGCCTAAGGATATGCATGACATGCATCATGCAGCCTCTGTGTCCTGCTGTTACTCATGTTGTGTGAGCTGGATATTGTATTGCCTTTTACGTTGCTGTGGAAAGTTTATGGTCAGTGCTTGTTACATGCATACAGAAGAAAGATAAACCATGTGTTTTTGAAGTACATTTGTAGTGAAATAAATATTACTTTAGCAAAGTGCATGGCATCTGAACTGTTGCATACATGTAGTTGCATTGCTGTGACTCAGTGAATGAATAACCATGCATTGGTTGTATACTTACTGGAATGAGGATAGGCCATTTACTTAGAAATCAGAAGAGATGTTTTATTCATAGGTTCATAAGTTCATAGGACGATACTAGGCTATTGGCCCAGAGGCCTTGGATGATACTAGGCTATTGGCCCAGAGGCCCTTATAAGCCTAGCTAAGAATTTTGCCCATGTTTCCCCTTTTCAGCAGAGGCACAGGTGGGATCCCAAAGGTGTATTTTCTGTTTCCCATCCAGTCATTCAGATTCCTCTTAAAGAGGGCTAGTGAGGTACTCTGCTTGACATGGAGAGGGAGTCTATTCCACAGATGGGAAAGTCTTTGAGACACAAATCTATCCTGCCAACAAGTTCTATTAATGTCACAGACTAGTTTGAGGCCTTGCATGCAGGTTGCAGGAGTGGAGTTCGACTTATGGATATGCAGCAACTCCATCAAGGCTGTGTCTGAGATGGCCTTGTATACCAGACACAGGTCACCTCTGAGCAGTTTGTATGAGACTGAGTAGAGGGACAGGGCTTTTAGCCTATCTGTATAGGCTAGGTGTTTGAGGCCCTGGATTTTCTTGGTCAGGAACCTCTGTGGTCTCCAGCTGCTGCATGTGCTTGGCAAGATACATGCCAAAGGGGGCACTGTACTCGCTAATAGTTCTGATAAGGGAGAGTACAGGGATGCTATGACCTCCTTGTTTCTGGATGAAATATCCTTACTTATGAGGTGGGCCTTCCGTACAATGGAGGCAATGTGGCGGTCAAAAGTCAGGTTGCAATCAACCTGGGTGCCTAAGTCCCTCATGACTGATTGCATGCTTAGTACATTCTTATTAATGTGATAATTAGCGGGGACGCCATTTTCCCCAAAGGGAATAATGATGCATTTCTTGGCATTCAGTTTGAGGCCATGCTTCTGGCACCAGTCATTAATTTGTATAAGGCCCTCTTGGAGGATGTTCACAACACTAGGGGAATTTATGACAGTGCCCACTTTAAAGTCATCTCCAAACTTGGTCAGCCGCATACCACTGGTTTTGTCTTGCACCTCAGAAAAATATATCCCGAACATTAGAGGCCCCAAGACTGATCCTTTGGGTATGCCACTGGTTATGGGTCTATTACTAGAGGTGGCTTCCCCCATTTTGACTGAGTGGGTTCTATCAGTGAGCCAGTTAACTACCTGTCTGGTAGCATACGGGTTGATGCCTAACTGGGAGAATTTATCTATTATGCCCAAGTGGGGAATAGTGTTCAGTGCTTTGGCTAGGTTAAGGTAGGTAGTGTGCATGGTCTTCCCCTCGTCCATGGCTTTGGTGACTGTTTCAAAGAAGTCGACCAAGTTTAACAGCATGATCTTCCTTTGACAAAACTAAACTGTGTGGGGTCAAGCATTTGGAGGTTGCCAATGTCCTTGTTTATAAGGTCCATGATAATGCATTCCATGACCTTACAGATCAGGCTAGTTAGGCTGATGGGCCTATAATTGCCTGGGTCAGTGGATGCTCTACCTTTGTGTAGAGGGATGACAGTGGCTGTCCTCTATTCAGCTGGGATGAAGCTGGTGCATAGGCTTTGGTTGAATAGAGTACCTAATGGTGCTGAGAGCTCATGTCTGAGTTCATTTAGGACACAACCAGGGATGTTGTCAGGTCCCATGGAGACTGTATTTTTTGCTTTGAGATGGCATTAAAGATCTGCTCCCTGGTGATGAGGGGAGCGGGGGCAGGTACTGGAGATGTCCTGGTTTACTGATGGGGGGACAGGGTTGTGAAGTTTTCACTGATTCTGTCTGCCAGCTGGTTAGCTATATCTATGGCATTTGTTTATGTGGTGTTCTTGACCACCAGTTCAGAGCAGATTTGGGTATTACCCTTCAGATTACAGACATATGTGAAGAAGGCCTTGTGATTGTCCTTAGTGGATGTGGCCAATTTGGACTCGAAGTCAGCCTTAGAGGATTTCACCAGTGACCTTATTTGCTTGTTCAGACAAAGGAGAGATTGTTTCCAACTTAGCACCTGCTCTTCTTGGTCCTGAACAGCAATTCTTTCCTTTTATTATAGAGTTTGTTTATTGCTGCTGTCCATCAGATAGGTTTACTCTTCCTTGGGAAAGGTAATTTGGTCTTGTCAGGTATTACTGACTCCATACAGATATGTAGGTGCTCATATCGTTTTTTGGTGTAGGCTTGGACATTAGTGCTGGTTCCAACTGAAGGGACAGTGGCTGTGAAGTTGCTTATACCTCCTCTCAGAAGACTGTAGTCAATTTTGAAAAAGTTTTTTTTGCTTGACCCTGACAGGGGGGGTCAGGTAAGATGATGACTTTAAAAATGATCACTTTATGGTCAGATCTTACCAAGGAGGATGACACTGTAGGGGTGCTACAGTGGCTACACATGTTAGTTAGTACCAGGTAAAGGATATTTTCACCTCTCCTGGGGGTGTTGACCAGCTGATCCAATGCATTGTCATTGACGAAGTCAAGGAATCTCTGGGAATTTGTGTTTGGGCTAGAATAGGTCTTCCACTCTATGGTTGGGTAGTTAAAGTTGCACAGGATCAGGGTAGAGGGTTGAATCTTGATGGATTCAAGTAAGTCCAGATAGGTGGAGTGGGTGTCCTGAGTCATGGCTGGGGGTCTGTAGCTAGCTATGATTTGAATAGGTGTTTTGCCAACAGTTAACTGCACTTGGAGTGTCTCCTGTGGGTCATATTGTTTGACCAGCCTGATGGTGTGTATGTCTTTGAGAAATATTGAAACTCTACCTCCTTTGGCTTTGTAGCCCTCTGTTTGGGGTCTGAAAGTATGGTAGGATGAGTAACCTGCTAAGGCTGGCATGCTCTCCGCAACTTTGAACCAGGTTTCAGTGACTGCACAAATGTCAGCTTCTTCCAGGGAGAGGAATGCTTGCAATGAGTGCAGTTTCACGCTAACACTCTGTCATTTAGCAGCATGACCTTTAAATTTCATTTAGAAGAATTTTTCACTTTGGTAATTTTGTGCTAATGACTTTCCCTAAAAAAGGCACTATGGGGGACGCAAGACCCTTTGCCAGAGTCCTGAAGCCCAGGGGAGACAGATGAAGACCATCTCTGGCAAAGCAGACTGGTTCATAATACCAGTACAACTATTCACATTTTTATTGTGACTATTCATACTTTTAGAAGCTCTTTTGAAAAGCACAGCCCAATAAATACAATGTATTTTAATTATGAAATTTAGTATACAGCTAAAAGAAAAGTTAGCATATATGTTCTGTATATCAGCATACCTATAACAAGAAGCAAGCAATTAAAAATGCATAGCATTTGGATTCTTTCTTGTACTGTTGTTTCCACTGTTTCATTTACAATTGGAAGGTGAAAAAGAAGTGAGCATATTAAAAATGTATTGTCTCTCTCTTTCGATTTGGACACATGATTTCGATCTTTTTTCCATGCATACAGACAATGTATTTTTACAGGAGATGCATTCAAAGCATTTTGGTTTACCACAAAGCTGCAGTATGACTATAACACTTAACCCAAGATCAGTGTTCTTGGAAGAAATCTCACTTGAATATAATAACTGAATAATAATATATAATAATAATAATAATAACAGCTTTAGCAGTACTTACTGCCAGAAAATGATCACTAGCAGATTATAAATCCAATTGCTTATTAAAAATTGAAGTTGACAGTAGAAAGTTAGGCCTAGTTTATTACTGTGAACACCAACTGCTTGAGTTTTCACTAACTCACTGCTGATTGCTTGAACTGTGGTGTACCTGTAATTGGCAGTGAATTAAAAAACATAAATAAAGAGAAAACTCCCTTGTGTCTTCTCGAAAAATCACTTAAGTAGTAATCTGAGTCAATCCAAGATATTAAAGACCATTTGAGTAATGGAGATAACATTAGATCTATTCAAGTACATAAAGAGAATGAAGGGAAAGTACTGGATACAGGACTTAATTTCATACTTAAACCTAATACAGATATTGGACAGTTGTGATTAGATTTT
This sequence comes from Protopterus annectens, assembly GCF_019279795.1. Taxonomy (NCBI): domain Eukaryota; kingdom Metazoa; phylum Chordata; order Ceratodontiformes; family Protopteridae; genus Protopterus; species Protopterus annectens. The sequence continues at coordinate 149,840,415 of NC_056745.1, read as the reverse complement.
TTTATGTATGGCTAATAATATCAGTTTAAAGGTATGATTGTCAAAACGTTGGGTGATAAAAAGAATTAGAACAATTAGAGTGCTGTCTGCAAAACATCTGTATTTATTCCACCTAAACAGACAACAGTAAAATTATTAATGGAAATGTGTGAAGAGGATATTAGAAGACATACATTGGACAAATTTAAATGTTAGGATAATCTCAGGAACAATGAAAAAGTGGTTTTAATGATATCTGTGTTAACATTATTATTAAACTAAGAGCAAATCCACCACTATTCCAACAAATGCGTCTTTAAGGGAAATAACAATCAAAAATGTAAAACACAGACACATCCATGGCTGGAATAAAAACAAGAACTTTACTGTACACAAATACTGTGTTTGTGTTGTGCACAGTCAAGTTCTTGTTTTAATTCCAGCCTTGGATGTGTCCATGTTTTACATTTTGATTATTATTAAACTATTGATAAAAGGGGGCAGAGTGATGACTTTATTAAGGAATATTATGATGCTGCTGTGAGGGAAATGTTCCTGGATATGGAAGACTGGGCTCATATATTGCTGGTTACATTAGCTGATGTGAAAAAAAAAGCAATATAATAAAATGTAAAATGTTAACTGAGTGTTTAATTGTAGGGATATTGTCTGAAGAATTATCTAAATTATATGGGTTGTAAAATATCTGTTTACTTATGTGTTTTTATGTGTATATATATATATATATATATATATATATATATATATATATATATATATATATATATATATGTATGGATCCACTTTGTAATTTCGAAAGCCCAAAATTTCGAGTTTCAAAATACCAATCCCAGAAACTCAAGATTTTGGAACCTCGAAATTACAAAGTAAAAAAAACAATATAGATCTCATTGTCACAAACATGGGGACAAAATGCTCCACACCGGAAGTATATCCCTCATTGGTGAGATCTGATCATAAACTAATCTCACTGGAAATCCACATCCCGCCCCACAAAAAAAGACCATAGTGAAGAACTTCTAAAGCAAACTTCACACTACTCAAGACTGGTGTGGTATCCTTCAAGGCCCCTGAGTCAGAGGAAACCACAACCCAAGCTGCGGAAGCCCTTACAAATGCCTTCTATGAACACCTCCAGGACTGCATGGATTAGGCAATCCCAAATAAAACCAAGACTCTTTCCACAAAGGCCACACGTCCAGTCTGGTGGACCCGAGCCATTAACAAACTTTACAATACGAGCAGAAAGCTATTACATCATAGAACAAAATCCATAAAAGGGAAGTCACCCTGATCATTATTAGTAAAAATTACGAGCACTCATAAAATCAACTAAGGCCAATTTTGAGAGAAAATTGCCATGGATACAAAGGACAATCATAAGGCCTTTTTCAGCTATGTTAGGAACCTGGGTGGAAACTCACAGATATGCTCAGAATTAGTCCAAAATGATACAAAAATCACTGAACCCACAGACATTGCCAACATACTGGCAGACAGGTTCAGTGCAAACTTCACCCTCTCCCTAAAGGGGAGATAACTATCCCCGCCCAGGGGAGCCTCCCCGGCCTCTCAAATGCGCAGGTGGAAGCTGCTCTCTCTAAAGCTAAAACACAGCATCAATGGGACGGATGGTGTCCCCGGCTGTGTGCTACACGAGCTAAATGAGGAATTAAACCCGCACATAAGGCAGCTGTTTAATCTCAGCCTTACCACAGGATACGTGCCCAAGGAGTGGCGTCGGCAACTGTGGTCCCACTCCACAAAGGTGGCGCCCACGGACCCTGGTAATTACCGCCCCATAAGCTAAACAAGACTAGTCTGCAAAGCTATGGAGAGGATCATAATGGAGCTCATAAACAAAGATATAGGGACTTGCAGACATTGGACCCGACCCAGTTTGGCTTTGTCAAGGGAAGATCATGCCTTTTGAACTTGGTCGACTTCTTGAAATAGTCACCAAGGCCATTGATGAGGAAAGGCAGTCCATACAGCCTACCTTGACCTTGCAAAGCTTTCGACACAATACCCACTGGTATTGTAGAAAAACTTACCAGCTTAAATGTAAACCCATATGTCACAAGATGGGTTGCAAACTGGCTTAAGGACAGAACCCACAGGGTTAGAGTTGCTGGCGCTGTCAGACTCCAAGCCGGTCACAAGTGGTGTCCCACAGGGCTCGGTCCTTGGCCCCTATTGTTTGGCATCTACTTCTCAGAAGTACAGGCCAACATGGGAGGACTTGGCTGACAAAGTTTGCAGATGACTGCAAACTGGGCCATAGTGGAAAGTGCATCGGACACTGATATCCTTCAGAAGGGACTCACGGAAACAGATAGCTGGTGCCAGAGCCATGGCCTGAAGTTAAACGCCAAAAATGTATAGTCATACCCTTCGGGAAAACAAGGTAACCCCAAGCTACCATATAGGTGGCAATCCACTAAGCACAGAAGAGGTTATCAGGGACCTGGGGACCCAGGTTGACAGTGGCCTTTCTTTTGACACTCACATTGCTAAAGTGGTTAGAAAGACCTTCTACATTGCCCACCTGATCATGAAGGGATTCACATCCAGATCTAGTGAGGTCATTGTTCCCCTGTACTCTTCACTTATCAGACCAATGATCGAGTACAATGCCCCATTCGGGATGTATCTCACCGACATCTGCAGCAATTGGAGAGACCCCAAAGTTCCTCACCAAAAGGATAAAGGGACTCCAAAATCTGTCATATGCTGCCAGATTGAAGAAACTCCAGCTCTATTCAGTCGCATACCGTCTGCTCAGAGGTGACATGTGCCTGACATACAAGGCCATGTCCAACCCGGAATTAATGGACATGCTCCACCTCAAAAATCCAAATCCACCAAAACCACTAGAGCAAGCGACTTAAACCTTAGCACGGATATAAATAGGACGTGCTGGAGGGATAGATTTATCACTCAGAGACTCCCTATGCTGTGGAATAAAATCCCGGTCCATGTGAGGCAGAGCACCTCGCTGACTCTGTTCAAGAGAAATCTAGACCTGTGGATGGGAGATCGTAGGTTTACCCCGGGAATCATCTCTGGGTCACTGCTGGACAGAGGCACAACAAACTAATGGGCACAGTATTTTTTCATATAAGGGGTGGCGTAAGCCACAATAATTTGGGCTAGGCTTATAAATGCCTTAGGGCAGATAGCCTAGTATAAACCTATGAACCTATGAACCTATGAATATAAATACTAAAAACTGTTTTGCCCTGTGCCTCCCTCCCCCCCCCACACCCTGCAACAAGATTGCGCTACAGTGGAGAGAATGGGAAGTGTAGCTTTGAGATTCCAAAATCTCTATGTTTTGAGTTCGATGTTTGAAAACTCGAGATTTTGGCATTTCAAAATTACAAAGTGGACCCATATATATATATATATACACACACACACACATACATACACACACACACACACACACACACACACACACACACACACACACACACATACACACACACACACACACACACACACACACACACACACACACACACACACACACACACACACACACACACACACACATATATATGTATATATATTTATATACTCACTAAGGTGTATACAGATTTATATAAACTTCAACAAAGACCAATTGTTGCAGGTATGAGCTGTATTACAGAAACCACATCTATCTTTTTACATTATATTTTAAAATCCCTATTGACAAAAACATACAACCATATCCTACTCACAAAATCAATGCCGGGGTTCATTAACATTCATGTACACGTTGCACTAATCTACACATTCCGTTCATGTTAGAGTGATGAGCAACAGTACTCATTGAATAAGCAAGCCACTAAGCAAGCATACATGTTAAGCAGTATCTGTTCATGGCCAGAATACCTGCTAGTGACCATACTGAGGTACAATGAGACTTGAGCACACAATGTAAACAAACAAGTTCTAAATAGACTCAACCCCAGTAAGTAAGTGTACATAGATGGCATGATACAAGATAAGGGCAACCTGGAGTACATAATTAAGAGTTAGGGGGTGCTTAACGAGTAACATGCATTTGCATATAAGTAGATTGATGTACAAACACCACAAAATGAACATTAGTGATAAATGTATAAGTAATCCTGTCAACTTAAGGACAAATCTACATGATAAAAAATAAGTGATTACAAAAGGACGTGAGAGGGACACAGCTACAGTGTAACAAAGAGAGCAGAGAGTAAATGAGATACACGTAAATTAATTTAAATTACAGATGTGAAACAACAGTGGGCAATGAAAGTAGCTAGATTAGGGGATATTAGATATACTGCAGGTTGGGCACATCAGGTGCATATCCAGAAAGTTATATGTCATAACAAACATTATGCTGTTATCCCCTTAACCACCTATCATGTAAAACAATTGTACTCGACTCTTAAGCTGTTGCCCTATGCATTTCAGAAAGGAACTTTTTATTGTTATTTTCACCAAAAAAAAAAACATAGAAAGGCTATTTTAGATTAAAATTTGTCTTAGCAAAGCATATGTTGCATAGGAATGTACATTATACAATATTTTAGACAGTTATAAAATATATTGCACTGCTTCCACTATATATTTTCTGATGCATGCACAGAAAAATGTTATACTCACATGAGTGTATAGACAATGCCTAGCTACACCCGTGCTTCAGACATATGGACCTACTCTGTCATTGTAATGTGTATTGTGTACTGATCAAAGGTAATAAATTGAATCCATTGACTGTTAGAACATACATATAGGTTAAAGAATTTTAACCTTTTTATTGCCTTATGAGTATGAAGGAAACAATAATAGCATTGTAATGGCAGTGTACACACCTGTAACAATGGGGAAATACTGAGAAGATTCATGGACACCTGTGTAATCATTCCATTTACAGGGCTAATTCAGGAAGCAAGCATTTGTGGTAATAACCTGCATGTTGTGAGTCGTAGAAGGTATAATTGTTCATACACGGTCATTCATCCAGAAGGACATGACACGTACACAAAACTGTAACTTTGACCAGCATATCAACATAATAAAGTTCTACTCTCCATACTTACAATTGACTAACTGTAGCCAGGTCTATATCATTTAATTGAAAGCTTAATTTAGCAAATCACTATTTGTCAAACTCAAATAAGTGAAAACTCAATTAAGTGAACAATCATTTAAGTGAACACTTTCTTAGGGAAGAAAAACTAGTTGTCCACCCACTTACCATAACAAACAAAACAAAATTTAAAACTCTACAAAGTGAGTGGCTTTGCCTCCCACACCCCCACACCACCCCACTTAATTATACCAATTCCGAGATTGCACCACACTGGGGAAAAGGGCAACACCTGATGATGGCCGACCACATCCTTTCCCTGGGAAAAAAAAATTCTTAACCATTCGTTCACTATTTGGGTTCAACAAATAGCGATTTGCTCAATTAAGCTTTTGAATAAATGATATAGACCCACTGCAGCCAATGTGAGATGCCCATAATTACAAAATGAGGGGTATGGTCATATGACATGCACTAACATGCACCTAAACCAAGGTAAAACTCATGAGCACTCAGTCCCTTGATAACTGGGCTGTGTGTGGAGGAACATCAGTATGCATATCACTATGCAGAGGATGTATGCATATGTATAGTACAAATGGATATGTAGCCCAGACAAGACTAAGGCCAAGTAAAATTACATGCCAGCATTATTGTATAATGACATAAGCTACCGGGGAAATGTATCAAGTAGCAGGGAATAATTAACTGAGTATGATGCATATGTGGGAGTGTAATCACCCAAATAATGTGTGTCCTTTCCGCTACAACTGCCACAACATATGTGTTGAAATAAAAAAGTCGAACAAAGTACACGTGTGAATGTAGTATAGCATCATGCTGTGCCTGACACTTAACCTGAAGTGAGCCTAGCTGTATGGCAGTACAGTAACAACACATGTGAATGTAGTATAGCATCATGCTGTGCCTGACACTTAACCTGAAGTGAGCCTTGTTAAACACATGACTAATAGCTGTATGGCAGTACAGTAACAACACATGTGAATGTAGTATAGCATCATGCTGTGCCTGACAACCTGAAGTGAGCCTTGTTAAACACATGACTAATAGCTGTATGGCAGTACAGTAATATAAATCACATCAGGTGAAACGTTAACATGGATTAGGAAGTGACCTGTTGAAGATTTTCATTGCACATACACCAGCTGTATACAGGCCTGTGACAAATGTTGTTACCCTCAATAACTCCATTGCATAGACGTTAGCAAAGCCAACCTTTCAGAAGTTAATTATACTACTTTTTGACCAAGAAGAACCAATAACAAGAAGTATCGTATAACATTGATTACTTAATGTGCTTTGTGCTGAATGGTGGGCATCTAATGCATCATTATACTGGGCATGTGCATAAGGAAGTACAGCAATGACTGCAATAACACAAAACCACAACAAAGTACTATAACAAAGGCCCACTCACACTCTTCGTTTCCTTTAAGGCCATATATTGTGATCAATATAGTAACATGTTTATGCAAATGTTTGTACTAAGTTATGCAATACAGATCAGTATTTTTAGGGAACTAAAAAGATTTACACGAGTGCATGGATCGTGCTATCCCTAACTGAACCAAGATGCTATCGTCCAAATAAAGGAAGCCAATCTGGTAGGCCCCTGCCATAAACAAACTCTACAACAGAAGAAAGAAGCTTGCAAAAAAGAGTAAAAATCCCATGATTGGAAGAACTCCCTGGTCAGCCTAAGTAAGAAGCTGAGATCCCTCATAAAATCCTCCAAAGCTAGTTATGAAAACAAAATCACCACTGATTCTAAAGACAACCACAAAGCATTCTATAGCTATATCAATAATCTCAATGGCAACACTCAGATCTGCTCTGAGTTACAGCACAATGGCACTAAATATACAGAATCAACTGATATTGCCAACATCCTGGCAGATAGGTTCAGTGCTAACTTTACCCTCCCCTCACCCCCTAAAGGGCCCATCTCTATACCGGAAGAATGCAAAGTTCCTGTAATCATGGCTGCACAGGTAAAAAACACACTCTCCAAAGCCAAGAACACAGCATCCATGGGACCTGACAACATCCCAGGCTGCATTCTACATGAACTACAGAATGAACTGGCGCCCCATGTAAGCAACATGTTCAATCAGGGTTCCTATCAGAAGACCGAACTTCAAATGTCGAAAACGCAAAATGACGAAGCGGCTTTTAAGCGAATTCTTTCCCTGGGAAAGAAGTCACTTGGCCACTTCCATCACTTTGCTGTTTTCGGCACTGTAGTGCGATCTCGGAGTTGGTATATTTAAGTAGGGGGGGTTGTTTAGTGTGTGTGTTTTTTTTTTTGTTTTTTTTGGGAACAGCGATTTTTTTTCCCTGGGGAAAAAAAAAATCGCTGTTCTGGTAGTTTGCTCATTTACGTTTTCACTGTTTTTGGTTCGATATAACAGCATTCGATCTTTTGATCATTCGCTGTTATAACATAGACCCAGTCAAACATAGCCTCACCTCAGGCTTTGTGCCCACTGAATGGCGCACAGCAATGGTTATCCCACTCCACAAAGGGGGAGCCACCATGGACCCAGAGAACTACCGCCCCATTAGCCTAACGAGCCTGGTCTGCAAGGCCATGGAATGTATCTTCATGGAGCTTATAAACAAAGACATTGGTAATCTCCAAACTCTGGGCCCCACCCAGACTCGAACACATGTCTGAGGTTAGGTCTCAGAGATAGGTGTATCAACCAGCGATGCCATAGAAAGAAGCATATCTGATATGTCATGAAGATCGTATTGGAATGGTTATGGTTCCCTTATTATGGAGTTTGAGACATACAAAAAGGTGTCCCTCTTAGTGTGCCATATCTCCAGTCTATCTCCCTGCCTATCATGCTCCACATTTGACAGAGCTGGGCACTAGTCTGCCAAAGAAGATACTACTGGTGGGTGTCACAACAAACATACTTCAAGATGTGGGCTACAAATTTTTTTGTTTTTGTTTTGTCATTCATCCAATAAGAAAATTTCTGAGGGATCAAGAGGATGCAGCCGTGTTACTGTTCAAACAAGTGTGATTTAGCCATATCACTGTTTGTTAGATAAGACACTCTTGTCCAGCCATATTGTTTTGCACATATACATTCCCAAATTTGAACCGATGCTTATCTGGGTACATAAGGTATAGAAATGGGTATTAACTGCATGCAGTACAGGAGAACTCCCAACACAAGCATCACATCACACGTATTTCACTGGCATTAAATCTTCATTGTTTTTAAAGGGTTTTGTTAGAACTAAAAGGGATAGAAATAAAATGATGTACTGTTGTATGTGTCACATCATTAACACTCACAAGATGTTGTCTTTTGCTGGAGTTGAACAGCTACCTGTGTAAGTCTACAATCTACAGAAATGTGTATTAACTACATGTACCACAGGCAAAATATTAACCACAGCCAAGAGACAGAACATATTTGAAGGCATGACATCATCATTGTGGTGCAAGTCAGTTCTTTGAGGTTAAAGTAACTGCACACATTCCAACTGTGTTGGAAGTCATTCACTCCCAGCACTAGAGGCACACACACTATGCTACTATTCAGTGATTGCAGGTTTTGAACACCTAAGTGTGCAAGCTCCAGGATATTGTAATGACTACACCCGCCACAGGAGAAGTCATACTACAAATGTCAGATAGGGTATATTTGAAGTCATGATATCATATAGTGCTACAAGGCATATGTGTGGCTTTAAATTTATTGAAAGAGTGGTGTGATTTGTCTCAAAATCTTGCATGATGGTAGATGTACCCAACCACATGTGTTGCACAACTCAGTCATCCCTCTGACTGTAAAAACACATATATACAGAATTCTAAGAATGCCGGATTCAAACTCATTGCTTACTAAATCCACAAGCTAGAGACTACTGTATAATTTCCTGATGCCATAGGAGAAGGCTTACCACAATGGTGAGATAAAACACATCTCAACAGATAACCTCATCAGAGTTCCACAAAACATTTGTCTCCACTAAAGTGGACAGAAAATACAGAAAGTGCCCTATTTGGCTATACAGCTACTCATCAGGTGTGTGGGTGACACCTTTCCTACCTACATGTACATTCACACACACATTCTGACACAGATGACTCTATGAACTAATGTAGGATTTGAGATGACTACCTACCTAACTAAGATTACAAGCTAGGGGATATTGCATGAATCACAAGTGGCACACGTAAAGTGTGTTTACAGTTGTGAGATAGTGCATATCTGAAAGGATGACATCACCATTGTTTTACTAGGGTGATGTGTTTGCTAAAAGGGACTGAACATGATGGAAGAACCCAATCTAATTTGTAAAGCTACACATCAGACTGGTGTGTGTGAAGCCTTTCCGACCTACCACTAGAGAGGGACACACACTCAGAGTAGTCAGTCACTGTTGGATTCAAACCACCCACCTATCAATTTACACAATCTAGAGAACATAGTAGCAACTGCAAGTGCCACAGAAAATGTCTTCCTGTAAGGGTGAGATAGAGTGCATTAGGAAGACTGACATCATCACTGTGCATCATTACAATTACTTGTGATAAAAGGAGAAGAAGTTGATGGGGGACCACTCTCCTAGTGTAAGTGTCACCCTAGACTGGAAATTTACACATCAGATTTGTTGATGAAACCATATCTACCTAACATTAAAGAGACACACACACACACGCATATTCATTCTAATTCAACAATGTTAGATATGAATCATCTACCATTCTAGTAACATAATATCAACCAAAACCACCACAGAAGAAGTCTGACTGCAGTAGTGAGATAGAGCTCATTTGAAAGGATGATCTCATCACCGTGTGTTGCAGAGAAGATGTTTTGGGTAAAACCGGACAAAACTGATGAGGAATTGTTGTTCCTGAGTGGAAGTATCCACATCACATGTGCGTGTGAAGCCATATCTACCTAACACTAGAGATACACTCAAACTAGTTTCACAGTGTTGTATTCAAACCACTTGCCTATCTAGTTGCACAATGTAGAATACACCGCATCAACTGCAAGCACCACAGGAGAAGTTTGATTACAAGAGTGAGATAGTGGACAGTTGAAATGTTGACCTCGTCAATGTGTTACAGAGAAGACGTTTTGGCTAAAACAGAATTAAATTGATGGTGAATCTCTCTCCCACTGTAAACTTTCTCCTGAGTGATTAACATAACACACATATGTTCCGAAGTGAATGAGAATCGCATCATATGTGTGGGTGAAGCCAGTCCGACCTATCACCAGGAAAACATACACACTAGTTAGTTACTGCTGTATTCGAACCACAATACACAATCTGGAGTACATTATATTAACTGCAAGTGCCACAGTAGAAATCTGACTGTACATTTGTAAGGATCACAACGTCAGTGTGCTGCAGAGAAGATAGTGTGCATCACAGATTTCAGTAAAAAGGAATGTGTCTTGGTAAGCAGAAGAGGAACAGCAATGTGTTGATGAAGTGATTACATACTGCTCAGATAAGTTGTATATCCTGTCATCCATGTACATTGTAGAACTGTGAGTGACATGTACCTGTCTCACAGTATATCATATTGATGGTAACTGCACAAGTGAAACAATGAACTGACAATCATGCATTCCTGACTGTTCATCTCAGGGTGATTGTAAATAAAAATCATTTGGTGTATAATTTTCATATTTCCTCATGCCTGGACAATGTGCATGTGAATTAAAAACATGAAAGTATGCTACTTAATACCACTCAGCAAGTATGTGTTCAAAGGTCTCACACCAGTGTACATCATTTGCAAGTATAATGTGTTTGGAGTGCAGACAAATTTACATTATGTAGATAACATCACAGTGAACTCATCAAATGTTGAGTACAACAGTCCATTACAACATATGCAAGTAATACAAGACAAGAATATTACTTTTGTCAGAATCACTTCCTGAAGCACGCCACTAACAAGCTCATGTGCACAACTGATGGCAGTGTATTAGTGTATGCATAATTATGGTTTGAGGTTTTGAAATTAGAATGGGAATTAACAGAGATGTGTGTGTGTAGACATATATGTATATATGTGTGTGTGTGTGTGTGTGTGTGTGTGTGTGTACATATATATATATGTGTGTGTGTACATATATGTGTGTGTGTGTGTGTGCATATATATATATGTGTGTGTATGTGTGTATATACATATATGTCTGTGTGTGTATATACATATATGTGTGTGTACATATATAAATGTGTGTGTGTGTGTGTGTGTGTGTGTGTATACAGACATACAAAGAGTTCTGATTCTGATCCACTTCAGAACAGATGTTTCTGTGTCACGATTTACACATTTGTCATGATAATTGCAGTAAAGTACTCATTATATGGCTAATACAAGTACAAAACTTAGCGTGTCCTCATATCTGGTGAATGTCCATAGATTTAAGGCATGTTGTACTGCTCCTTATGCAGTTGCTTGTCTTTGTATGACATCACTGAGCACTACAGGTACTACATGACAACATAGATGTGGGTGTCATAATTAAAAGACTTCGGAAAATGGATGGCAATGCAAAATATTTTGTCTTATCATCTTATGTATGTATAGCAGCAATATCTTTAAGATGTGCCTAGTATAATATGATTGTTACCCTGTAAACCTTTGATTTGACCAAATGTCTTGAACTTATTGCTGGGAAGGTATGAGCAGTTTTGGGATGATTATAAACCACACTGGTGACCAAGAATATTACTACTGGTGGAATCAAACATGAATGCATGAATCCACACGGTGAAATATAATGAGAAATTACATGTTCCTGACCTACCTTGGTTAAAGCTGCTGCTACAAGTTACCTCTTGTGGGGTTGACTCTGTCTGATGCTCAGAGAATATGACCATTACATGGGTAAGTAAAGGTTGCTAATTATGCATTCATCACTGTTACAGTCTGCAAGTGCTTAGGTTCTTAGGTTTTCAACAAGGTAGTGCGAGTGTGTGCGCTATCCTTTACCTGTTTGCCATGACCATAGCATTTTGTACATGTCTGTGTCTGCCAGGATCATCTACAGCTGCTTGTTCTTCCTCAGACATCTTATATGTGTCTGCTGGCCCTGCCTGTTGTGCTGAGAACTATGGTCCTAGGCCTTGTTGTCCTTGTTGCAGCTGTTTCCTGAGAATTCTAGTGTGCGACATGGCACAGATTGTGAGTATTTTGGCCAAGATGGCTGTGTCATACTGCAGGGCACCACCAGATATATCTAAATGTTAGAACCTTGATTTGACTAAGCCAGATACTCGCTCGATAATATGCCAAGTTTGAATGTGTGCATTGGTGTAATCTTGCATGGTGGGGTTGTGTGGGTTTCTCATGAGGATCATTAGACAAGGTTCCAGTGCAAAATCTGCATCCCACACTAGATGTCCTTGTAGAAAGTCACCCCTATTAAACCTTACACATCACAGGTGTGCCATACGTGTGAGTCAGGAAAACTGACAGGGTTACCTGCACACATATGGCAGATGATCCCTGGGCATTACGAGTCACCTGACAGTTGACAGAATGATATCCTTTTCTGTTGATGCACCTTCTTCCCTCTTCAACAGGTAGGGCTTTTATTTCAATGTGTGGGTAGTGTGTGGCCCCCAGAACTTCACAGAAATGTGCTATGGCATAGAAATATTACATGATAGTAGCTTTATGCCCTGGGGTATGTGGGAACCAGATATGATCCCTTACATGTCACTGTATTGTATTTAGAAATTGGTTAATATTTTTGTTGCTGAGGCCTGTGACACCTGTACCATATCCCCTGTGCATCTCTGAAAAGTGCCTTTAGCTAATATATGTAATGCTACACATACCTTAGTTTCCACTGAGATGGGTTCTCTACAATTTCCCAAGGGTCTCAGGTGAGGGTGGCAGAGGTTGACTATTTATTTGGAGGTATCCCTGTCCACCCAGTAGCACCCTACTGTTTCAGTATCATGAAATTTCATGATATGTCAAACATGGCCTGAACACTCTTCTCCTTGTAGGCCAAGGTCTGGCAGAAATAGCAGCACCTCGTATTAAACCTGTTACACATGCTGATTAATGATGGCTGAAGCACCTTGTATTAAACCTGTTACACATGCTGATTAATGATGGCTGCAGCACCTTGTATTAAACCTGTTACACTTGCTGATTAATGATGGCAGCAGCACCTTGTATTAAACCTGTTACACATGTTGATTAATGATGGCTGCAGCACCTTGTATTAAACTTGTTACACATGCTGATTAATGATGGCAGCAACACCTTGTATTAAACCTGTTACACATGCTATTTAATGATGGCAGCAGCATCTTGTATTAAACCTGTTACACATGCTGATTAATGATGGCAGAAGCACCTTGTATTAAATCTGTTACACTTGCTGATTAATGATGGCTGAAGCACCTTGTATTAAACCTGTTACACATGCTGATTAATGATGGCTGAAGCACCTTGTATTAAACCTGTTACACATGCTGATTAATGATGGCAGCAGCACCTTGTATTAAACCTGTTACACATGCTGATTAATGATGGCTGCGGCACCTTGTATTAAACCCGTTACACGTGCTGATTAATGATGGCTGAAGCACCTTGTATTAAACCTGTTACACATGCTGATTAATGATGGCAGCAGCACCTTGTATTAAATCTGTTACACTTGCTGATTAATGATGGCTGAAGCACCTTGTATTAAACCTGTTACACATGCTGATTAATGATGGCTGCAGCACCTTGTATTAAACCTGTTACACATGCTGATTAATGATGGCTGCAGCACCTTGTATTAAACCTGTTACACATGCTGATTAATGATGGCTGAAGCACCTTGTATTAAACCTGTTACACATGCTGATTAATAATGACGGCAGCACCTTGTATTAAACCTGTTACAGCACCTTGTATTAAACCTGTTACACATGCTGATTAATGATGGCTGAAGCATCTTGTATTAAACCTGTTACACATGCTGATTAATGATGGCTGAAGCACCTTGTATTAAACCTGTTACACATGCTGATTAATGATGGCAGCAGCACCTTGTATTAAACCTGTTACAGCACCTTGTATTAAACCTGTTACACATGCTGATTAATGATGGCTGAAGCACCTTGTATTAAACCTGTTACACATGCTGATTAATGATGGCAGCAGCACCACCTTGTATTAAACCTGTTACACTTGCTGATTAATGATGGCTGAAGCACCTTGTATTAAACCTGTTACACATGCTGATTAATGATGGCTGCAGCACCTTGTATTAAACCTGTTACACATGCTGATTAATGATGGCAGCAGCACCTTGTATTAAACCTGTTACACATGCTGATTAATGATGGCAGCAGCACCTTGTATTAAACCTGTTACACATGCTGATTAATGATGACAGCAGCACCTTGTATTAAACCTGTTACACATGCTGATTAATTATGACAGCAGCACCTTGTATTAAACCTGTTACAGCACCTTGTATTAAACCTGTTACACATGCTGATTAATGATGGCTGAAGCACCTTGTATTAAACCTGTTACACATGCTGATTAATGATGGCAGCAGCACCACCTTGTATTAAACCTGTTACACTTGCTGATTAATGATGGCTGAAGCACCTTATATTAAACCTGTTACACATGCTGATTAATGATGGCTGCAGCACCTTGTATTAAACCTGTTACACATGTTGATTAATTATGTCAGCAGCACCTTGTATTAAACCTGTTACACATGCTGATTAATGATGACAGCAGCACCTTGTATTAAACCTGTTACAGCACCTTGTATTAAACCTGTTACACATGCTGATTAATGATGGCAGCAGCACCTTGTATTAAACCTGTTACACATGCTGATTAATGATGACAGCAGCACCTTGTATTAAACCTGTTACACATGCTGATTAATGATGGCAGCAGCACCTTGTATTAAACCTGTTACACATGCTGATTAATGATGGCAGCAGCACCTTGTATTAAACCTGTTACACATGCTGATTAATGATGGCAGCAGCACCTTGTATTAAACCTGTTACACATGCTGATTAATGATGACAGCAGCACCTTGTATTAAACCTGTTACAGCACCTTGTATTAAACCTGTTACACATGCTGATTAATGATGGCTGAAGCACCTTGTATTAAATCTGTTACACATGCTGATTAATGATGGCAGCAGCACCTTGTATTAAACCTGTTACACATGCTGATTAATGATGGCTGAAGCATCTTGTATTAAATCTGTTACACATGCTGATTAATGATGGCAGAAGCACCTTGTATTAAACCTGTTACACATGCTGATTAATGATGGCAGCAACACCTTGTATTAAACCCGTTACACATGCTGATTAATGATGGCAGCAGCACCTTGTATTAAACCTGTTACACATGCTGATTAATGATGACAGCAGCGCCTTGTATTAAACCTGTTACAGCACCTTGTATTAAACCTGTTACACATGCTGATTAATGATGGCAGCAGCACCTTATATTAAACCTGTTACATATGCTGATTAATGATGGCAGCAGCACCTTGTATTAAACCTGTTACATATGCTGATTAATGATGGCTGAAGCACCTTGTATTAAACCTGTTACAGCACCTTGTATTAAACCTGTTACATGTGCCGATTAATGATGGCAGCAGCACCTTGTATTAAACCTGTTACATATGCTGATTAATGATGGCTGAAGCACCTTGTATTAAACCTGTTACACATGCTGATTAATGATGGCTGAAGCACCTTGTATTAAACCTGTTACACATGCTGATTAATGATGGCAGAAGCACCTTGTATTAAACCTGTTACACTTGCTGATTAATGATGGCTGCAGCACCTTGTATTAAACCTGTTAAACATGCTGATTAATGATGGCTGCAGCACCTTGTATTAAACCTGTTACACATGCTGATTAATGATGGCAGCAGCACCTTGTATTAAACCTGTTACACATGCTGATTAATGATGGCAGCAGCACCTTGTATTAAACCTGTTACACATGCTGATTAATGATGGCAGCAGCACCTTGTATTAAACCTGTTACACATGCTGATTAATGATGGCAGCAGCACCTTGTATTAAACCTGTTACACTTGCTGATTAATGATGGCTGAAGCACCTTGTATTAAACCTGTTACAGCACCTTGTATTAAACCTGTTACATGTGCCAATTAATGATGGCAGCAGCACCTTGTATTAAACCTGTTACACATGCTGATTAATGATGGCTGCGGCACCTTGTATTAAACCTGTTACACATGCTGATTAATGATGGCAGAAGCACCTTGTATTAAACCTGTTACACATGCTGATTAATGATGGCAGCAGCACCTTGTATTAAACCTGTTACACATGCTGATTAATGATGGCTGCAGCACCTTGTATTAAACCTGTTACACATGCTGATTAATGATGGCAGCAGCACCTTGTATTAAACCTGTTACACATGCTGATTAATGATGGCAGCAGCACCTTGTATTAAACCTGTTACACTTGCTGATTAATGATGGCTGAAGCACCTTGTATTAAACCTGTTACAGCACCTTGTATTAAACCTGTTACATGTGCCGATTAATGATGGCAGCAGCACCTTGTATTAAACCTGTTACATATGCTGATTAATGATGGCTGAAGCACCTTGTATTAAACCTGTTACACATGCTGATTAATGATGGCAGAAGCACCTTGTATTAAACCTGTTACACATGCTGATTAATGATGACAGCAGCACCTTGTATTAAACCTGTTACACATGCTGATTAATGATGGCAGCAGCACCTTGTATTAAACCTGTTACATATGCTGATTAATGATGGCTGAAGCACCTTGTATTAAACCTGTTACACATGCTGATTAATGATGGCAGAAGCACCTTGTATTAAACCTGTTACACTTGCTGATTAATGATGGCTGAAGCACCTTGTATTAAACCTGTTACAGCACCTTGTATTAAACCTGTTACATGTGCCGATTAATGATGGCTGCGGCACCTTGTATTAAACCTGTTACACATGCTGATTAATGATGGCTGAAGCACCTTGTATTAAACCTGTTACACATGCTGATCAATGATGGCTGCAGCACCTTGTATTAAACCTGTTACACATGCTGATTAATGATGGCTGCAGCACCTCGTATTAAACCTGTTAAACATGCTGATTAATGATGGCTGCAGCACCTTGTATTAAACCTGTTACACATGCTGATTAATGATGGCAGCAGCACCTTGTATTAAACCTGTTACACATGCTGATTAATGATGGCTGAAGCACCTTGTATTAAACCTGTTACACATGCTGATTAATGATGGCAGCAGCACCTTATATTAAACCTGTTACACATGCTGATTAATGATGGCTGAAGCACCTTGTATTAAACCTGTTACACGTGCTGATTAATGATGGCAGCAGCACCTTGTATTAAACCTGTTACATATGCTGATTAATGATGACTGAAGCACCTTGTATTAAACCTGTTACACATGCTGATTAATGATGGCAGAAGCACCTTGTATTAAACCTGTTACACATGCTGATTAATGATGGCTGCAGCACCTTGTATTAAACCTGTTACACATGCTGATTAATGATGGCAGCAGCACCTTGTATTAAACCTGTTACACATGCTGATTAATGATGGCTGAAGCAACCCCTAACATTCTTTTTCTAAGTGTGTTCATGGTTGTATTCCAAAAAGTATTGGAAGTAAGGCCAAAAGGAAGTGTGGTGTGTACACATGGGTTTTATCCATTTCTGAATCACTCCAATATGCTGAATTGCTTTATTAGCATGTATTTCACCTACTTATGCCTTCATTAGCATATTGTGTCACTTACTATTGTTTTGAAGACAGGTGCAATGTGCAGAGCTTTTAATGAATAGCACTTAGCTTGTTTATCACTGCGGGTCATGCACATGCTCTTAGCATGAAGTGTAGACATCCATGAATTCGAGCTACTGCATATTGTTTGTTTCAATGTAAAGATATGAGTTTAGAAGATGATGCACTTTGACCATAGACATTCCCTCTACACAAGCATTGATCATGTTGGTTTTGCAGGTGTGGAGTGGATAATATGTAAATATTCCAATAACAGTCAGAAGTCAATGTGTTTGTGTTTAACACCATGTCAGTTCATACTTAGAAATAATGTGTTTTCATTTAAAGGGGGTACTTATTTGCAGCAAAGTGGAAAGTGTTACGCTCTTTTGTGGCCCCATTGTATACTTATATCTATTTGGCATATAAGGATGTTGGGAATTTTGACTCCAGCAAATTCCCAAATGAGTGTCTTAAGTCATATTTTTATTTTTTTGATAACTGGTGTTTTTATCGTTGGCACAAGTATATATTCTATGGATTACTTGCTTAGAAATGTATTAAAGAAATAATTGCATTTTTTAATGTAAAGTTATATAAGAGTTTTGATAATGAGATTAATAGTGTTTTATATATAAAACAAGAGATGCGAGTATAGCTTTATTACATTCTAGTTGCCATTTAAAATATATAAGTAAAAACATTCATAGAACAATGATTTAAAAGTTGTTCAGAATACATCTGGGAAAAACATGTAGAACATCATATGAGTACAGAACATAGGAGGTTGTTCAAAACAGTCCCCCGGATTCATGAATCCTCCGTGTAAGACAAAATAAGTCTTACTCGGAGGCTGCAGTTGAACGGTATGACGTCAGCATGCCATGAATATTCATGAGGGCACGCTGACTCAACCGCAAGTCTACACAGACCGTGTAGGAAAGCAGGGGGCGTGTCCGACTGCCGAGCAGTCTAAATGTCCACGCCCCTGCAAGGGTTCAAAAAGAAAAATGTAAACACAGAAGAGCGAGTCCGCTCAAATGTCCATGCACCCAACACCACACTCCCTGACATTATAAACCCCCATCACAGTTATAAAAAGTAAAACATTAATTTTATTTTTTTTATATTCCCGAAATAGCTGCCCGTATTTGAGCGTGTGTGCGCGGGTGTGCCCATTGCTTATCTGCAGTTAGCAATCCCGACATGGAAGAGCATAAGAAAGAATGTTTCTGCAAATCACACGCAATAGCATAATGGTAGAGCGTTCGCACAAAGAGGAGGCATTAACAGTTCGAGTCCCACCATTCCCCTTCCAAATTATGTTTTAAACCAGTATATGAAATAATACCTGACAAATATGATTAAAATATTACTAAAAAGCAGTGAAATGACCTATGTATCAGTGAAAAAAATATATATTTTTAAAGGATCCTGATATACAATTGCCCGCAGTTAAGCAGCGCTTTACCCAGAGCAATATAGGTGCCCGTAGTTCGGCAGCGCTTTACCCAGAGCAATATAGGTGCCCGTAGTTCGGCAGCACTTTACCCAGTGCAATAGAGTTGCCCATAGTTAAATAGCGCTTTACCCAGCACAATTGGTTTGTGTGGAAGTGCGCGCCATGCCGACCAGTGCACCGTAGGGCAATGTGGAGCAACGTAGAGCAAAGCTGCTTAAACACAGCCACACCCCCTATCCTGTCTGGGCAGTATTAAAATAAAATGAATGACAACGTTCGAACCCAGGACTCTGTGCACCATAATCAAAGTACTGAACCACTAAGCCATGACAGCTTAGGAGAAACAGCCACTGTTAACATACATATACTTAGAAATGGTCGATTAACCATTACTAAACAGGTCTGCAGTCAGCCGAGAATTTTCAAAAATGGCCAATCACAAAAAAATGTGCTGGAAATGCGGCATATTTAAGCCCCATAGGCGGGAATACTCGCCATAACTGATTGTAGCTCACATCTGCAGTTTGAATGGCTGGTGCTGGAGAAGGGTACATGCTTCTGAGCGCAACGTTGGGGCATCGAGGAGTCGAAATACATGGTTTGGCTCCTTGTCCACTGTCATGAGTCAAGACCCCTGCAGGGCCAGTTCCAAGGGAGGGAGTACAAAGCAGAGGCTTGGAACCAGTTAGCTCATGACCTCAACAGTGTCACAGGCATTCCTCGGACTGGTGAGCAGGTCCGTCACCACCATGCAGACCTGAAGAGACGTTAGCAGGACCTACTGAACCAATGGATACAGGAGGCCTGTGGGATGCAAGATGCCCCACAACTGAGTAGGTAGCCGTGGAATGCAGTATGTAAGAATTGATAATTGATTCTGTACAATGGATAGGTATGTCTCAATATCCCTTCATTTACTTCACAGCTGCAGGTGACCGTGCTGCGAATTAGCAAGCCTATGCAGATAGGCTGCTAAGGCTGCACCACTAGGCAGGTTAGTGATTATTCTGCATGTATTGTTATATAAAATAGGGGAGAGAGCATGAAAGAAAGTGTCGTAGTCCAATAATACAGCCATAAAATGCCCTGAATAAGTCCTCTGCATGTACTGTCATATAAAAAGTCAGAGAGCCAGAAAAAGAGTGTAGTAACCCATTAAGAAAGGTAAAATATGTCTGGAATAATATCTCTGCAGGTACTGTCATATAAAATAAGTGAGCAAGCCTGAAAAAGAGTGTTCTAACCTATTAATAAAGGTATATTATGTTTTGAATATGTCTTCCATATGCACTGTAATATCAAATAAAGGAGAGAGCCTGTGGAAAAGTGTGTATTGTAATTAATAAAGGTATAAAACCTGGAGTGTGTCTGTGTCACTTACTTTGAAATGTTGTTGTACCCTTGCATTATACAAATAGTACTGTTTCAATAATTGCTGGCAACCCACAGTTGGGCAGTCCCATCTAAAGTGGGTGATGGAAGTGCTAGTATCCGTGAAGTATATATACAGTCCTCAACAGTCAGTGACTGGCTGGCATGCATAAGTAAATCTGGCACACGAGTAGCTTGTTAATTTGTTCCCCAGAAATGTGAGTGTGCTACAAGAAATGCAGGGTTATGTACAAATTGAACTGAAAATGTCATGTGAACACATCCAGATATGTAGATAAAGAAATATAAATAAAAGCAAGAAATATGTACCAGTAACATCTGCATCTTGGACAGTTAGTATGTCAGATATAGGACAGGTATATAATGAACTAGCCAAACCTATTACACAACCTAAAGCATGTTGGTACATGTAATAATACATGTAGGGGATATACACCTGCAGTCACTAGGAATGTAGTGTAGACTAAAACTACTTATAAGATGTTAATTGAGGTTTCTTTCTACACCCTACTGTATGTGCATAAACCATGCAATTCCACATCTCAATGGGTATGTGTAATCTCAAACATTTGTTGGGACATATGTCCTATTGTTCTATAAATATCTGCATTCACTTTGATGCATGTGCCCTGTTCAGACACCACAATTATGGTGGCATGTTGCTACCAATCATCCCTGCATGCTGTTGGAATGTCCACTGTCATTCAATATATGCATGTGTTATGCTTGCTGTTCAACTGGTGGAACCTTGGTGTGTTGGGTTAATGAGATTATGACTGCATGCTGTTACAATTAATCTTGAATGCTGTTGTTTATGTTGTAATTAAACACACCTAATAACAGAACGTATGGGAAGGCCGGTCCCAGCAGACCCACCTGTCCCTCCTCAGCTGGCGAGTGAACCTGGCACCAGCAGGTCCGGTGCCCAGCCCAGGCTCCCCTCCTCCGCTGGTCCTGTGCCACCTTCGGGTGGAAGCGCTGCAGGGGATGGGGCTCATCCCCCCCGTGCAAGCATGGGTGGAGAAGGGTCACCTGTCACCCTTCTAAGGGTCCGGGTTGTGGTGCGTAGGGAGATCCAGCGTTCAGTCGCTGATCCCCTACGCCAGCTCGAGGTAAGAGTGGCGCATCTCACGGGTGAGCCTGCTCATCCTACGCAGCCCCCAGCACAGCCACCCACGGGGCTGTGAAGGTGCAGCGGTGACTGCCCATGGGTGGGGATGCCAGTTCCACTGTTACCATCTGTGGGCTCATGGGCATGCGATTTCCAAACATCCGTCCCTGTCAATTGTGTTCACCCAACCCATGTGTCATACACCGCCCCTGTATGCGTCTTGTTTGTCTTGTCTGTTTACCTCCCCAACCTACCTCCTGAAACATACCTACTTCCTCTACCTCACTTTCCACTCTCACCTGAAAAAAAAAAAAAGGGCACTCTGTACCCACAAAAAAATTATGCCCCATACATAGCTGCCCATTTTGCACACATGTCCGCTGGACATGTAAACTGATAATTATAATTGGCAGTACAACATACTTTGCTGTCCTCACCCCTCTCCCAGGGGTGGAAGGTTTCAAATTTCACTCCAAATTTATTGCATATGCACAGCTGTTGCTGGTAAAGAAATGGGCAGCTATGGACCTTCCCTACACCCGTCGTGCACATCCCGAGCTTGTTTACCTACTGTCTGTCCCTCTTTGTGCCCCCTTTTTCACCACTTTCCTATCTCCCCATTTTCTTTTCTTTCAAAGAAATTAGCGTGGGGGTTAGCAGGAGTAAGCACTTTTAAGCAGTAGTTAGCAGGTTTAAGCGATTGTGTGCATGTGTGCACCTAGTTAAGCATCGCTAAGCGTCGCACAAACACGCTTACAACTGCTTAAAAGTGCCTTAGTCACTCTATGTCAGGGCCCTTGTTCTGCTCAGCAGCAAAAGAAAAAACCTCTGCCAGTCTCGAACCCCAGACCATTGACACAATAGACTGCATGAATTACCACTAAGCCACAGCAGATATACAAATAACTTGGTGCTGAAATAAATATATCATGCATTACAATGGGGGAATGTAAATGGAAATTAGGAATGGCATAACACAAATCCTGTTCTGTGGGTCTTTACCAGCAGTTGTTGTGGAATTGCATGACATGACTGCGAAAAGAGAACCAGCCATTCTAGCAGGGAATAATGTTACAGTAGCACCTTACAAACACCACACAGTATCAGACCAGGATAAACACTGGCAAAGTTGAATAGGGCAGAGGCCAAACTCCCCAACTGTGACTGCTTTACAGGGATGTCCCTGATTTGTAAACAAATTTTAGCTGTGCCCCTCTGAATCACTCTGAAAAGTACTAACATTAGACAGAAAAGTGGGGAATCACACTTAATGAATAATGTCAATAGGTGAGAGTAGACACTACTTGCACGTCAGAAAAGGTGTAATAATACATATGCTCCAATTCCCAAGAAAGTGTCAACTGAAATATGTCTGTAATATATTACAGGTGTATCTCACTTATATGTACCTTTCACTGAGGCTGTTCAAATATATACCTGAGAGTATCTGAGGCCTGGCAGAGGCAGAAACACACAGGCATATCAGCATTCCTGCTGTTACACACTCTGCAAATTGCTTTGGAAGGAGTTCCACAAGCATGCCCTTATGTAGGAGTACAACACAGAAATATCACAGGATGTAGCCATGTACTGCTAGCAACCAACTGTGACAATGACACTGTGCCAGTGCTGAAAAGATTGGTGTGGTGCACAGACAATAATAGGCTAACCTCTAGCTACCATCTGGATATGTCCACAGGTAGGAGCTACGCAGACAGACTACTTGCCTTGAAAGACTAACAAGTACACAGCAGCCCTGTATGTTCAGCAAGATAAACATCACACGATAATAAAAAATGCTCTTTGCAATCCTACACCCCTACCCAAAGGTACACCGTACCTGTGTATTCTGGGAAAACCAAGGGTGTAGGTAGGCATACTCAGTACTGAAATATGTCCAGTTGTCTTGAGCAGCCTGTGCTAATGTCAACACAAACAAACCACAAACTGTTCAGAAGTGAGTAACTTAACAATTACAGTATAGCAGTTCACAAACAGTGCATGTGCCACAGGAATGCATTGCAATAACTACATTTGTATGACAGTTAATTGTCTAATTCAAAAAGAAAGTACATACTCCCATGTATCCTGTGTTAGCATTTGGAGGGGTGAGTAAATGCCTACACTGAGAAGTGTGTACTGGAAGCAGCAACATTCAGGTTTGAGTACAACATGCATATCACTGGCTACAACCCTAGCTTCAGATAAGAGACATATACCAACCTTCTGACTGACACAACGGTGTCCAGAGCAAACAAGCATGGGCCCCACCTTGGAAAGCTGAAAGGGCTACACCTACCTAACCTAGCATTTTATAGCAGTGGGCTGCAATCACAGTGATTACTGCAATTACCACACAGCAGGCAGCATGCAATTACTTAATGGTGGGCAACAATTGGTGCAGAGGCTGTCACATGCACATGTGCAGATACCTAGAAAAGAAGGCTGTACCTGCTGTCCAGCAACTCCACCCAAGGTACGCGCACGCCGGACAATGTGCACGGCTCCAAGACCAAGTAAACTTACAAAAAACATGAGCCAGCACATACGGTTCCGTCGAAACCAACTTTATTAACATCTAGATTCCTTAAATCAAGGAATCTAAAGACTAAACAGCAACAGCATACTGGTTTCGGCCATACCCTGGCCTTTATCAATGCAGTTCAAAACATAATTGGGAAAACCGACCCCTGGTGGAACATACTTATATAGTCAACATTTAAAGTGACACAAATTCCTATTCCATAATAAACATCATACATAGGAACATTGCCCATAAATCACAACATTTGAGAAAAATATATTATAAAAACATAATAAACATATAAACCATGTACAATAACATCATAAATAAAAATGAAAATAAAAATAAAAATAGAAATAAAAATAAATAATGAATAAAATGAAACACATATTACAATAAAGTGTTATTTAAATGAAAATGTAATAATACCTAAACATCTTGCATCAACAACTAGTAAAGGGGCTTATAGGGTAATTAGAGCAACTAGTCAAAACTATTGCTATATGTAGAAAACGACCAAAATAGGTCATTTCTTTAAAATTCACATCTACCTAATAATACACATACCTCCATACATACACCTGCATATATATATAAACATATATATATATATATATATATATATATATATATATATATATATATATACACATTTTTATATTTTATATATATACGTGCCATGTGTATACACCACCCTACCATAGGATTTATACTATGCCTACAAACCATCTCCTAGGAGAATGTCATAGTTATAAAGAAAGTACCAATTGTTTCGATATATAAATAATTGCCCATAACGCAAGCCATGCCTAGTTCTATTCCAACATATTTAAACCAGGTTTAAATAAGCCCCCCAATTGAATTATCCATCTTTGTTCCATTTGATCAAGTTTTTGATGCCAACCGGCTTTAAAACCCCTATGAAGGGTAATTTTATCTATAACCACAAACCGAAAGATGGCTGAAGGATGCTCAGTGGTATGTTTGAATAGTGCATTGGCGACACGTTTATTTTTGATTGCACTTAAATGTTCCCCGATTCTAAATTTGACAGGTCTGGACGTTTGTCCAACATAGAATGCAGAGCAACTGCACGTAACCAAATATACCACCCAATCTGTGCTGCAATTAGCAAAAACCCTTATTTCAAAGATTCGTGATGTATTTTTTACTAGAAAATTCTTTGGTCTGTTGCAAATGCTGACATGCAGCACAATGCCCACAAGGATAACACCCCCTTAATCTATCACCACTTAGGGTTCTTTGTTGTGGTATATTAGCAATGTGTCTTTTATAATGTGTGAAGTGAGCATTCAAATTCCGTCCCCTGCGATAAGAAAACTGACAGTTTGCCGGCAACACCCTGCCTAAAATTTCATGTGACAAAAGGATACCCCAATGTTGGTTAATGACATCCCTAAAACAATTGGTATTATTCCCATAGGTAGTCACCAACCTTATTGGTTGAATATCTTCTGTAGTATTAACATTCCTAGTGTTGACTTTATAACACAATAAATCCTGACGTTCCATTTGTGAAGTTTGACCTTCCACTTTCACAAGTATTTGAGATTCATACCCCCTGGTAAGAAACCTGCGTCTCAGATCCAGACTACATTCCAAATATTCCTCATCAGTTGAACAAATACGTCTAATTCTCATATATTGAGATTTCGGAATGTTGTGGATGGTGTGGCGTGGATGATAACTATCAGCATGTAACAAAGTATTGTATTTGGGAAACTTGCGATATATAGTAGACGATAAAGTATTGTCAGCAAGTTTAATGACTTTAACATCCAAAAACACAATTTCCGAAAGCTCAATATTAGCCGTGAACCAAATACCAAAACTATTGTCATTCAAATAGTCCACAAACTGCATTAAACTTTGCTTATCACCACGCCACACCATCCAACAATCGTCTAGATATCTGCACCAGATATCCAGATGTTGTAGAAATTTGTTATGCTGATCATCATATATATACCTAGCCTCATAATAACCCATGAACAAATCAGCATAGATGGGTGCAAAAGAAGCACCCATCGCTGTGCCCTTGATCTGCCAATAAGCCTTACCTGCATAATAAAATACGTTCTTTCGTAATACCATTTCAGTGAGCTTAATCAAAAAATTGTTGAAGGATAAAGAATAGAGCTTAGATTTGTATAGCCAAAAAGAAACCACTAAAATACCCTGATCATGTGGAATATTCGTATACAATGAGGCCACGTCAAGAGTGCAAAGTAACCAGTGAGATTCCAGTTGAGAATCATTGATTATGTTCAAAAATTCGGTGGTATCCTTGATACGGGACCTAATGAATGGCAACAAGGGTTTCAAATAATAGGTCAAAAAAGCTGATAATGGTTCCGTTAATGATCCCCTACCTGAAACTATAGGTCTCCCAGGGGGATACAAAGGGTCTTTGTGTATTTTAGGTAAAATATACAAATACTGGGAACTAGGCTCATCCACCTTCAATTGCACACCCACCTGTGTCGTAATGATCCCCTGTTGTACTGATAAATCCACAAACTCATCAATTTCCCTCTTGAAAGAAAGGGTCGGATCCACCTGCAATACCATATAAAAACTGGAATCTGCCAACTGTCGTAAAACTTCCTGATTGTATACAGAATAATCCAAAACCACAACTGCTCCTCCTTTATCCGCCATAGTTATAACAATATCATGATTACTACTAAGCTCAACCAAGGCTTGTCTTTCTAAAGATGTTAAATTATTATCGGTAAGACCATACAAATTGGAAAAGTGTAACTCTTTCATTACACACTCCCTAAAAATGGACACATGTTTGTTCATGGGAGGGACAAAATTTGATTTCCTGAACTTGAAATCAGAAGATCTTTGAGTATATTCCTGATCTGCAAAAAAGATTTTCAAATTAAGTATTCTACAAAATTCGTCAACTTTGCACTCTTGACGTGGCCTCATTGTATACGAATATTTCACATGATCAGGGTATTTTAGCGTTTGTGGACTATTTGAATGACAATAGTTTTGGTATTCGGTTCACGGCTAATATTGAGCTTTCGGAAATTGTGTTTTTGGATGTTAAAGTCATTAAACTTGCTGACAATACTTTATCGTCTACTATATATCGCAAGTTTCCCAAATACAATATTTTGTTACATGCTGATAGTTATCATCCACGCCACACCATCCACAACATTCCAAAATCTCAATATATGAGAATTAGACGTATTTGTTCAACTGATGAGGAATATTTGGAATGTAGTCTGGATCTGAGACGCAGGTTTCTTACCAGGGGGTATGAATCTCAAATACTTGTGAAAGCGGAAGGTCAAACTTCACAAATGGAACATCAGGATTTATTGTGTTATAAAGTCAACACTAGGAATGTTAATACTACAGAAGATATTCAACCAATAAGGTTGGTGACTACCTATGGGAATAATACCAATTGTTTTAGGGATGTCATTAACCAACATTGGGGTATCCTTTTGTCACATGAAATTTTAGGCAGGGTGTTGCCGGCAAACTGTCAGTTTTCTTATCGCAGGGGACGGAATTTGAATGCTCACTTCACACATTATAAAAGACACATTGCTAATATACCACAACAAAGAACCCTAAGTGGTGATAGATTAAGGGGGTGTTATCCTTGTGGGCATTGTGCTGCATGTCAGCATTTGCAACAGACCAAAGAATTTTCTAGTAAAAATACATCACGAATCTTTGAAATAAGGGTTTTTGCTAATTGCAGCACAGATTGGGTGGTATATTTGGTTACGTGCAGTTGCTCTGCATTCTATGTTGGACAAACGTCCAGACCTGTCAAATTTAGAATCGGGGAACATTTAAGTGCAATCAAAAATAAACGTGTCGCCAATGCACTATTCAAACATACCACTGAGCATCCTTCAGCCATCTTTCGGTTTGTGGTTATAGATAAAATTACCCTTCATAGGGGTTTTAAAGCCGGTTGGCATCAAAAACTTGATCAAATGGAACAAAGATGGATAATTCAATTGGGGGGCTTATTTAAACCTGGTTTAAATATGTTGGAATAGAACTAGGCATGGCTTGCGTTATGGGCAATTATTTATATATCGAAACAATTGGTACTTTCTTTATAACTATGACATTCTCCTAGGAGATGGTTTGTAGGCATAGTATAAATCCTATGGTAGGGTGGTGTATACACATGGCACGTATATATATAAAATATAAAAATGTGTATATATATATATATATATATATATATATGTTTATATATATATGCAGGTGTATGTATGGAGGTATGTGTATTATTAGGTAGATGTGAATTTTAAAGAAATGACCTATTTTGGTCATTTTCTACATATAGCAATAGTTTTGACTAGTTGCTCTAATTACCCTATAAGCCCCTTTACTAGTTGTTGATGCAAGATGTTTAGGTATTATTACATTTTCATTTAAATAACACTTTATTGTAATATGTGTTTCATTTTATTCATTATTTATTTTTATTTCTATTTTTATTTTTATTTTTATTTTCATTTTTATTTATGATGTTATTGTACATGGTTTATATGTTTATTATGTTTTTATAATATATTTTTCTCAAATGTTGTGATTTATGGGCAATGTTCCTATGTATGATGTTTATTATGGAATAGGAATTTGTGTCACTTTAAATGTTGACTATATAAGTATGTTCCACCAGGGGTCGGTTTTCCCAATTATGTTTTGAACTGCATTGATAAAGGCCAGGGTATGGCCGAAACCGGTATGCTGTTGCTGTTTAGTCTTTAGATTCCTTGATTTAAGGAATCTAGATGTTAATAAAGTTGGTTTCGACGGAACCGTATGTGCTGGCTCATGTTTTTTGTACCTGCTGTCCACACATGCAATAATATCATTGTAGGAACAGAGAGATAGAGAGCAAGAGCGAGAGACAGAGACACAGACAGAGACACAGACAAAAGAGACAGAAACAGAGAAAACCCAAACAAAACAACCAAAACAAAAAAAAAATTTAAAAAAAAATAAACAACAAAACAGTAACAACAGACGGAGCAGAGAAATACAAAGGTAAGGTATGTAACTCATATGTATGTGCTGGCATGTAGTAGATGTTCCTGAAGAGTACTCTATACACTGTAAATCATTCATATGTGGCAGCAGTACGTATCTATCTGTATCTGCACATGTGCATAGGGCAAGGGACATACTGCAACTGTTAGTGAAGGGTGGACACATATATGCTGTTGAAGGCTGTTATGTGCATATATCTATGTAGGTCATAGTGTGTGGCATAGAAAACAGCATGCAGTGCTGATATATGTCATGTGGTGGTTAAATGCTGTGGGACTGATTTTTCAGATCTGCTGTGTTACAGCCAGTGAGGCCTGCTAAAGCTACATGGGCTGAGGACACCAAAATGCATTCTACACAACACTGTGCAATATAATCACATTAATCACATAACTGTACATCTCACAACTGTCGCATAAGTGATATCCCCACCATGAAAGGTGGACTGTACATGTGCCTATATGTACATCTATATGTACAGCAATTGATGTGTACATATATATATATATATATATATATAGAGAGAGAGAGAGAGACGGGGTCATATGTACCGAAACTGGTGTGTGGTGAACAAGGCATGGACTGTAGACAGGTGTCGATACTGCTGTGCCATCCCTCCTTTCCAAAACACTGTACCCATTAACTACCACATAGGTAGAAATCTACCTAACACTGACGGTGTGATAAGGGAACACGGGACACATGTGGACAGTAGCCTCCCCTTTGATAAAAACAGTGCCACACTAGACTTGTAATCTGTCTATGTGGTACATGTCATCACAACAGGTGTGTCATCTAGGGAAATATAGGTCAGTGTTCCCCTCTACTCATCACAATGCCCCATGTGGTATGTACTTCACATGACAACTACAGCAAGTGGAAAGGCCACAGACATACCTCACAAAGGGTAATACTGGCCTCAAACAGATGCCCTATGCAGACTGACTCACAAAACCACAGCTAGACTGCACTGCATACCGGCCACACAGAGGTGACCTCTGCCAGACATACAGAGGTATGTCACACCCATAGCTGTGTGACAACCACCATGGCAACATATCACAATCCCTCCGGGCTACATGCTCTAGGGCCCTAAACGTCATCAGCTCACTAAACAGCACATGCTGGAGGGATAGGTTCCTATCTCATAGATATGCCATACTCTGGAATAGACCACCTAGCAATAGCAAACAAGGCTCCTCATTAGCAGTTGTCATAAGTACCCCTGATGATTGTTTGGGAGATAGGTAATACACCACGGGAATCACCTCTGTGGTTCTGGTTGACAGGGGCAAGTGAAATCAAAGTACATGTGTGGCAAAGGCCAGGGTAGCATATGGCTAGGCTGCTGTAGGCCCTAGGGCCAATAGCATATTATCTACCTATGACACTATGTACTCACACATGTACTCAATGCAATACCTGCTATGTGAGGTTGAATGAGTGTAACGCTGAATGTGTGCAAGGTCTGTAAAGGCGTGATAGCTTAGTGTGAAGTTGTATCCGACATGGTAGTGTCTGTCCTAGCTGTGAGGCCAGCAAAAGATGTGTATGTTATTGCTAGGCAGACATAGTAGTATGGCATACATTGTGACATAGTTCCTTGCTGATGACTGCAGTGTCCCATTGTAGGCTAAAGCAATACATGTATGCTTAATGAGAGGTACTGCTGGTGAATTCAACTCCTATATGAACTGTAGTACTACCTGAAGCTGTAGGCCTAAACAGCACAGTATGGTGTATGTTTACATTGCTTGGAAACACTGTCTTATGTGTTTCCTGTAGTCTGCACATAGTACATACCTTAGGCATAAGGGTATGTAAGTAGTGGCACACAGTACTGTATGGTACACAGGTAAAGCTCATCTGTGTTGGCATACAGTGGTGTGTTGTATGTTTGTCTGATGTGTGTGTAATTATGCCTGTACCATGCCCGCAATCATATGTGTGTTACAGGGTATACGTGTGTATCTAGCAACATATATACTCTGTTACAGCAGTATGCCACCTATATTAACAACTGTGCACATATATTAGGCAGGGGTATGGCATCAACGACTAGGGTGGTTTACTGGTACTACTGTAACTGCACTTTACAGTCATTGCAATGGATGACATCTTTGTTCGTGCATTAGCGTGATATATACCCCTGTGGCGAGTTTGTGCATTGTGTCACAAACAGTGTGCTGGGTACTGTTGTATAGTGGTTTGATATATAGAGCGTGCCAGGCACTGTTAGTCAGTTGTGGCCTGAGAACCAATATGTGGTATTGAACGTGTGTATCCTCTGACAGACAAACGGATGGTATATATGGCAGTGAAGTGATATCTGTGGGTAAGGGTGTAAAGGGTGCCACAGGACTCACTCACAAATATTGTTCATTTATCTTTCAGACTGATGGCCCACCAACGTAACCCTTGTTACACATCAGTGGAGGAAGCGGTAATCCACCACAGCCTGGTGCTGCACTACTCACTGCTGTTTTCCAGAAGCAGCCAGTACCAGCATGAGTGGACTGCACTGTGGCAAGATCTTGTTCGTCAGGTAAATGACATAGGCATGCATAACCGGACATATGAGCAGGTATGCCATCACTGCAGTGATTTAATTAGACATGTCCAGCAGTGTGCATCTGATATCCATAGACAACAGCTTGCCACAGGTGGTGGGGTGGCCATACATCCCCCCTCACCAGAGTGGAGGAGCTGCTCCTAAGCGTGGTGGCTTCTGGACAACAACAGCAACTGCCACAGACATGTGTCATCATGGAGGCCAGAGCCACCTAGCATGTTGACATGGAGAGTGCAGGTAACATGCCCTATCTGTAGACTACAGTTACCTGTATTGTTAGATCATGTATACGTGAGATGTGTACTGTGTGTTTAGCAGTTGTGCTGCCTAGTGTTGCACAATACTGATATTTGGAATATTATCTGTACACCTGTGTCTGTCGACTGTTGTTCTACTGTAGGTTAGCAAACCCACAGTAGCAATGCCACAGTTGTGGCCATTGACGAACTCTTTGAAATCCTTGTAGGTCCCTCTGGTGTGACAGCAGGGCAGACGATCCATGCTTGTGAGTGTGGTATAACTGCAATATTGGTAATTAAATGTGCATGTCATAGGTGAGGTGTAGGCCATGTACACGTAACACACCTACACATAATGCATGCTGTGCATGTTTGCCATAAGACGTTGCACAGCTCAGTAATGTCAATAGCTGCCTCAATGACATGCAATACACAGAGCATCAGACACACTTGTGGCAACACCATACTGTACATTGGATAGGCATAGTCACACAGATAACACATGCAGCCATGGTATGTATACCTGTGAGTGATGGTGCACAGGACATTGCAGAGCTGATAATACTTGCACAGCAATGTTGTGTTCATGTACACATTGTGTTCCAGGGTGTAGCCAGTCACTGAACAGCTACACACATGCATCAAAGCCATGTATACTGTTATTAACTAGGGCCGTCTACACATGCACTGCATGGTCTTGAGCAACACATATTCTGCATGCTGACATGTGTGAGGTGACTGTTTGCCTTGTGATACTGTCACCCACCTTCACCCACTATTGAGTATGTGTTGGATTGCTGGTGCGTGTGTGTATCTGCTGTAGTGAGGA
Source organism: Protopterus annectens (assembly GCF_019279795.1). Taxonomy (NCBI): domain Eukaryota; kingdom Metazoa; phylum Chordata; order Ceratodontiformes; family Protopteridae; genus Protopterus; species Protopterus annectens. The sequence continues at coordinate 149,807,308 of NC_056745.1, read as the reverse complement.
GTGTATTTGTGTGCATGTGTTCATGTGTGCATGTGTTCATATGTGCATGTGTGCATGTGTTCATGTGTGCATGTGTGCACATGTTCATGTGTGCTAACATCATGTACAGATTGTAAAGTGTGTTTCCTGTCTTCCTCTCACAGGTGCTGAGGTTGGATTGGCTGAAAGCAGCAGGGAACCTGAAGTCACTGCCACAAATAATAGAGATGATGAGACATGTATTGTGGCACAGGCAGGCTTGACAGGGTCTGTCGTTGGTCCACCAATCGACAGTACACAGCTTTCCACCCCATCTATGCGCACACTCATACTGCCAGTACATCCCTCATCACCAATGGCCTTAGCCGAGGGACAGCATACAGTTGACATTGACCAGGATAGTGTGGTATCCAAGGCACTTGCATCCCCTCACAGCAGCCATACCCAGATTACTGGAATGGTACCACATAGGCGGATGTCCAGGGGTTCTCATGGGAGCACCGCTGGTTGTAATGCCCCTGGCAGACGTGGCCCCACAGGTCTTATGACCTTAAGTATGTTCCGGGCTGTAATGCAGGTACAGGCACGTATGGAATGGTACACCAGACAGGGACTAAGGGTGCAGAGGGTCCATTACACCGCTATCAATGACAGCATCCGTGACGTTGCCGGTGCCATCCGGAATTACACTGAGGTCATTGATAGACGTTGGGGGGTGACATTAGATGCCCTCCACAATGTGTTTTCCATGAGCCAGGACAATGCAGGACGGTTGAGACGTTGATGCGGATGTATGCCAGCAACATCAACAGCTGGCAGTCATCACGGATGGCCCACAGATCACAGCCACTCCCGTAGTGGCAGCACCAGCCCCAGCAATGCTGGGGCTGGCACATGGCTCTGGCCAGTCCCATCAGGGACATGGGTCCACTCGACATACCTCTGCCTCTGATGATAGTACAAAGTAAGGGTTGGTACCCGATACTGTCTGTAGCACCCCTGCCAGGCACAGGTACCATGTCCGTGGCCAGAGACAATGATCTGTACAGCCTGGCAGGTACAGTCTGTGGCTGTCCCACAACCTCCCATATATGGCAGCCACATGGTGGAGCTGTGTGCATGCAGACACACACACATTAACCAAACAACTAGGGCTCACACATACACACACACATTACATCAACATTGGCCCATGCTGTACTGTTGTCCCTCACACACACACACACACACACACACACGCATACATGTTGATTGGATGGGTCAATGTTGGGCTCTGGCAAACCAAAAACACGCCCTGTGCATATGATGACACCTGTGCTACCTCCTGTCATCTGTAACATTGATGCAGGAACAGGCTAACATGGTGCTGATGCACAGGGTGACATTATATCAGTGTAGCAATATTAGCATGTTGTCAACAGGAAAGTGTAATGATATCCTTGTAGGTATATCTGAACAGGCATGATGCATCAAAGTTATGACTGTGAATGTAGCATTGCTTACACCAGTGTTAAGTCTGAGTATGTATTGTCCACCCATGTGCCACGTGGCTGAAGTGCATAGTGTTGCCAGCATGTGTCAGTGCGTGGACAGTACATGTGTGATGTGTGCAGTACAGATTAGCAGGTATACATCTGTGAACATGGTGGGTGTGCACTGTTTGCATGTACGTGCATAGTGGACACATGGGACATGTGACATACCCTGTATTACACATTGTTAACATCTCATAGTATCTCTCGATGGCCAGTATGCATTCTACTACAGATATGTTCTAACATGGGTACAAGTGTGTGTATGAAATGGATTGACACTATACTGTGGGTGATACTGTTAATATCTGTCAATGTTTTGCTTTCTGGTAGTATACACAACCTCAACAGCATGACCATAACCAATCATTAGATGATGCCCTGACAACTGGCACACACATGTGGGGAACTCAGTAACAGTTGGATCCTTCCGGTACTATACTATAACAGTAACCAGTGGTATTGACCGCCACCCGTTCCTGGGACCACACCTGTTTGGCATATAGCCCTCTTAGGTACATGCAAACACACTAGGGATATGTCCATCCACATCTGTAAATGCATGCATTGGCCTACAATGCATTCTCTGGATGGGTCACATATCCTAAACAAGGGTATCATACAGACAGATACCTGTTGTCCGACACATGCTGTATAGCTCTAAGCCAACTATAGCATAGTCATCCACATTTACTATACATACTATCCTGACAGTACCACATAGGTGGTAGCCCCCAACATGTATGTTGGGTAGCAATGTGTACATACAGCCAAGTGTTACATCACCTGTCCCTTGGCATCCACAAATCCAGAGGTATTGTGGAGTCCCTCTGTCTATCACATAAGACATTAGGGGCCTGTATGCATATCCACAAGGCTGCTGTACACCTATAATGACTGTCCATTATTGCCAGACATTGTTGTGTATGAACATGTCTGACATATACCCCAGGCATGTACCCTCACTCACACTACTCTATAGTAACTGTCATGGGTGTGTGTGGCACAGATGACCTTGGCCACAGATCACTACAGTGGTCGGCCTTGTCACATACATACATGTGTGACCTATGATCTGAGAAGCAGCGGCACAATCTGTCAAAGGAAACAAATGCATTCATGTAGTATACAGGCTTCACACCTATGTATTAATTTAGGTCACATGTACATATATTTATTTGCCACAGATACCTGATGTGTGCAATGCACATACTGTTTTAATCCTGATATGTCATACCATAGTAAAAGCAAAACCCACACTGCATTGACCAACAGTGTCACACACACACATTCAGCAATTGCAGGATTCAAACCCCTACCTAACAATGTTATGATACTGAATACACCAAATCCACCGGATACACCACACAGAGATGCCGACTGTTGTAATAAAACTTCTTTAATGAAGACAGGAACACACAAGCGCTTTCACGTAGCTATACTACGCTTCTTCAGGTGTAATAAAATAAGAGATTGAGCTGCCATTTATACAAAAAATCTTGGCGCTCAAACTCAACTAATTAAAACACTAATTGAATAATTGTGGCATTCATCATATACTAGTTTAAAACAACATCATTGATAGGATCAGATAAACATTAAAACAATAAAAACATTTAAAAATATTTAAAACACATAAAGAAATACAGTTAGTATGAAGCGCACTCATTGCGCCTTAAATAAACTATATTGTTACAAGGATATGGCATGCTATACTATAGCGCTGGCAATCACGCCAGTTGGCAGACCAGAATAGCTACAAAACAAAGCAGTAAATACCGGTGGTAAATGTATTCACTTTAAGCACAGTCAAAGCACTTGTGAACCAAAAATGTAAAATACATTGGTGTGACTGATCAAAACACAAATACTAACTCTGCAGGTAGAGTCGGTGGGCTGAGCTCATCTTAGGCTCATTGACAGAACACAACCAGTTAAAAAACGGCATATATAACAAGCGACACCAAGAATATATGGTGTGGTGTAATCAAGAAACAAATAATATTGCCAAAGTCCATAACCAAACACGGTACCCATAACAGTGACTGTTCATGCAAAGAACAGCAGTAAATTGTGACTGTTAAGGAGTTTAAAGCATAGCGATCATCGGCAGCAAATCAATGCTAACATCTCTGGTATATAACATCAAAAGGTAAATGTCAAAAGATGAATACCAGTATATGTTAAGACTATATAATGACCTGAATTGGCATATCAGATTTACCTTGCAAGTAGTAAAAATAAAAACCATCAATAGTGGTTATCGCCAAACCATAATCGCTGTTATAATCATCCAAAAAAGTCCGAGTAAACACAGTCAACACGCCGAGAACTGGTCCGACAATAAAAGACAACCTACAAGCAACAGCGGCTGGTCAGCGAAAAACTCGCCTTATAAAACTAAACCTATCTATCTTAATAACAAGCCTTGCAAACATTATCTGTAATTATTGGCTCAAAAGTCCAACTGTTAGTATCATGCAAACAAAAACATTTCAGTACTAATAACGATTAACATCCAGAAGTCTGTAAAAGACTAAAAGAAAATTAAAATTCACATTACTGCAATTGAAATGTGAATTATATCTGCGATGACTAAAGATAACATGAAAAACCCAAGAACATGTCTTGACAGTCAAAATAAGTATAACAATCTGTCCCTTGGTATCCACATATCCAGAGGTATTGTGGAGTCCCTCTGTGTATCACATAAGACATTAGGGGCCTGTATGCATATCCACAAGGCTGCTGTACACCTATAATGACTGTCCATTATTGCCAGACATTGTTGTGTATGAACATGTCTGACATATACCCCAGGCATGTACCCTCACTCACACTACTCTATAGTAACTGTCATGGGTGTGTGTGGCACAGATGACCTTGGCCACAGATCACTACAGTGGTCGGCCTTGTCACATACATACATGTGTAACCTATGATCTGAGAAGCAGCGGCACAATCTGTCAAAGGAAACAAATGTATTCATGTAGTATACAGGCTTCACACCTATGTATTAATTTAGGTCACATGTACATATATTTATTTGCCACAGATACCTGATGTGTGCAATGCACATACTGTTTTAATCCTGATATGTCATACCATAGTAAAAGCAAAATCCACACTGCATTGACCAACAGTGTCACACACACACATTCAGCAATTGCAGGATTCAAACCCCTACCTAACAATGTTATGATACTAGTAAGATACGCATTAACACGACGCGCTATATGCTTTAGTGGGTGTTTTGTCAAACCCCTACCTAACAATGTTATGATACTAGTGAGATACGCATTAACACGACACGCTATATGCTTTAGTGGGTGTTTTGTTTTCTCCTGCTATATTTGTAGGATGCTGACATCAGCAAACTTTCCAAAGAGGAATGTACCTCTTTTAATGTGTTTTCCCAGTCTCCAAAAAGAGCACTCCTCTCAAAGGTATTTACATACATACCCCACCCCCCACATACACAAACACTGTCAGCGTTTGCAGGATTCAAGCCCCTACCTAACTATGTCATGATACTAGAGAGATACGCATTAACACGAAGTACTACATGCTTTATTGGGTGTTTGGTTTTCTCCTGCTATATTTGTAGGATGCTGACATCAGCACACTTTCCAAAGAGGAATGTACCTCTTTTGATGTGTTTTCCCAGTCTCCAAAAAAAGCACTCCTCTCAAAGGCAATCACACACATCCCCCCACATACACACACTCAGCAATTGCAGGATTTAAACCCCTACCTAGCTATGTTATGATACTAGAGAGATACGCATTAACACGACGCATTATACACATTACTGGTTGTTTTCTTATTATCCTGCTATATTTGTAGGATGCTGACATCATTAGACTTTCCAAAGAGAATTATACCTCTTTTAATGTGTTTTCCCAGTCTCCAAAAAGGGCAATCTTCTCAAAGGAAGCATACACATACCCACACCCCCCACACACAGTCAGCAATTGCAAGTTTCGAACACCTACCTAACTATGTTATGATACTAGAGAGATATGCCTTAACATGATGTGCTATATGCTTTACTGGGTGGTTTCTTTTCTCCTGCTATATTTGTAGGATGGTGACATCATCAGACTGGACATGGTAATGTATGTACACTTTGTTTTATGCAATCCCAGGAATGAACAATGTGGGTCAGCAGGTGTTAACAGCTTGAACAGGACCCCACAATTCTTAGCTTGTGTGATCTATCTGTGGACAAATTGCCATTCCTTCATATGACAACACATATTTATGCACAGATTGTTGATTTTGTGGATACAACGTGTCTGGGATGTTGATAAAGGGCTATTCAAAGTCTGTGTGGGACATGTGTAGCTCCGTTCAGTGATGTATGTCCTGGGTGGCTGCCTTGCAAAGAGTCTAGCATGTTTGGGAACCATGATCTGCCCATGAACATACCACAGTTGGTAGGGTTGTGTGTTTGTCAGCTTCCAATAGCTCTGTTTATGACTTCAATCATGATGGACTCCATGGCCTTGCAGATCAGACTTCATAGGCTTATTGGACTACACTTCCCATGGTGTGTTGTGCACCAACACTTGTGGGGAGTGCCATATGTTGCTGTAACACATTCAATGGTTTCAGATCCTGTGGAGAGGGTGAGGCTCAACAGACTGTTCAGGTGCAGGGTCTGTTTGTTCTGTAGTTCAGAAAAAATGTAAAGTGGAGCAAGTGGCGCAAAAGTAAACCAAAACCAAAAAAGAGCATCACAGTCCACAAGCGCAAATAAATCCAGTCCTTTGGATGCGAAAACAACGATTTATTGAATAATCCACAAGGTGCAACAAGAAAAACAATAGAACGCTCTCACAATGTTTTCGTCGTCTACTTTATCAATATACAAACAATTAAAATGTAGAACTTCTTATATATCCCACAGTTTCCCTCCAAAAAAAAACAATCATACAATTATTCAATAAGTACAACTAATTTAGAAAAACAGCATGAGTTACATAAAATCCTGTGTAACATGAACTGGTGTATAAGTAATAACTTTTTAAATAACTGAATAGTCATAGTTCAGTGTTATTTTCTTTGGATAGTGAATATAGTGATGTATGTAAAATCTTAATGGATAATAAGTGAGGTAAAATAAAATCATCATAAACATGGGAGAGCAACCATTCTGAAAGTAGTGGCTCCATCTAGTGATAAAGTCATAAATAACAAGTCCATAAACTTCATGTGTTTCAATAATTAAAAATACTTAAAATGTTAGTAAAATAATTGATAAAATTTGTATAAATAAATTCATAATGATAAAATTGATTTTGTTAATAAATATTGCTTAATAAATATTGTAAATAAATATTATAAATAAATATTTAGTATTTAATGATTGTTAGCAATTTAATGAACATAATGGGTAAGCTATAATTTTGCAGCTCTTAGTTTTAATACTGGTTTAAGGGAAAGCATCTCATTGAGTCCTGGACTTTTTCCAGCGTCTAGAATCACTTGCCAATACAATTCTCTGTATTCTATCTGTGTTTCCCACATGCCACCTCTGGGATTAACAGGTATCACATCTAGTACAAAAAACTCAAAACTTGAAGTACATTTCAGTGAGTGTTTATAAAGTGCATTAGTGTCTTTCTTTGCCTTCATATCATATAAGTGCTCATATATCCTTTGCTTAAGCTTTCTCGCTTTTGCCTATATAAAATGACTCACATTTCGTACATGTGGCAATATAAATAATGCCCTTCGTGTCACAGTTTGCAAACGTGTTCAAGTACAATTTCTTTTTTCTAGCTTTCAAGAATATATATTCACTGCATTTTAGGTGGGCACAATACCTGCACCTCCCACATTTAAATAAGCCTTTTTTCTTTGTTAACAAATTCTGGTTGTTCACCAGAGACCTATTCTCCACAATGTTTTTAATGGTTTTACCCTTTCTGTATGTACAAGTAAATTCATTATCAAAGATGCCTTCTAGGTCAGAAATTTTTTTTTCCATTCCCTCTGAAAGATCTTTCTAATGAAATTTGAATTCCCATCAAATGTGGATATTAAGCCTGGGTCATATTCACCAGTAGAGGTGTTTTTCTTGTTTAAGTTTTTTTCAGTTTCTGGTTTACCCAGAATTGGTGCAAACCTGTCATTTCTGTTTTCTAACACTTCTGCTAGAACTAAGTTAAAAAGTTCAGGTGGATATGCCCTTTTATAGAACAGTTCCCTTAGGAATTCTACTTCTTCAAGGAATGTTGAGTTGTCAGAAGTCATACGACTTGCACGTACCAGTTGTCCTTTAACATTAAGCCACCATTCCTAGAGATTTTTATTCTTTTGCTGTTAAGTTCATTGTCTGTTTTCACACTGTGATCTCAAAAGAAGAAAATACTATATTTTCATTTAAAGCTTGCTTACGAGATAGGATCTTAACGTTTCAACTCATTGTACTGTTGATCTTTTGTAAAACATGAACATCTCCAGTAATTATTTGATTTTTTTTTTTTTTTAATGTGCCATGAGTGTTTGGTAGAAGCCATCGCTCTTTTAGAAATCTAAGGCCTATATGAATGCCGCAATGGAAGAGGACTTTAAAGTGGAATTTCTGTCCTCCGTGGGTTATTGCATTTAGATTTCTCATCATTATAAGGCACGGAGCACAAGAGGCCGGAGCAGGGCCTTCTCTGTAAGCCAGTTGTGATTCACTGGAATAAGCTGTAACTGTAGTGCATTAAAATGCAGAGGAGATCCTGCCTGGTTAAGCCCCGTCACAGATCCTGATATTTTATTTAAGGAAATCGTTCAATTGGCATCAGTACAGGGCTGCTGCAGAAGATGCAGAGGTAATAAAGCACTTCTTCAGCCACTGGTGGGTACTGTTAGCCATGTGAAAAATGTCCCCCCTACACATAGAAGGCTCATGCTTTATTTGTTGATTTTTTATTGTAGCCTGCTTATGGTAGTCTGTTGCAGCTTCTGATATATATTTATATTTATGTGAAAATAATCCAATAAGAGAATCAGAACTGATTTTTAGACATGTGTAGCTGGACAAATACCTGGAACTTTAGATTAAGGAACTTTTATGCAAGCTTGTGTCTTGCAAAATTCAAACTTGCTTGCTTTGTGCAAGAATACTTTGAGTATTGAAGTCTGCTTGTTTGCCTGTCTCCTGAGGGATAACTTCCTCATTTAACTGGACTGGCCCTCTTTGGGGTTTCACTTTAAAAGAGCCCAATGCCTCTTGCTGTAAAAAGGCTTGCCATTAGGCTTTAGAAGAACCTCAACTTTGAAACAGCGGAGATTAGGGGTGGAGAGTGGGCAGGTACAATTCTGTCACAAAACTGGCAAGCGGGGGGGGGGGGGTAAAATGTAAAATTTTGTAGGATCACTTGTGTCAGGTCGATATCTGAAATGTTCCAAGGAGTGAAGTTTCCTGTGGTGCCTTGGCAAGGGTATAGTATGTAGCAGACTTCCATCAATGCCCACCAGCCTTGCACATTGCAGATTTCACAGTTGGCAAGGGTGTACTATGTAGCTGACTTCCATCAGTGCCCACCAGCCTTGTACATTGCAGATTTCACAGTTGGCAAGGGTATAATACGTAGCAGACTTCCATCAGTGCCCACCAGCCTTGCACATTGCAGATTTCACAGCAGTCACCCACTTATGGTTGACTGGCATACATTCCATTTCTTAATTTTTTTTAGCCTTAATTAAAGTGGAAATAATTTCACTTGATGTCTGAAATGGAAAAACTGGCAGCAGTTTATTACTCAATGAGTAATCGTTTATACATTCCACTAATTCAGATGTGTATGCACAGTTTGTTCTTGTTTTTTTTTTTGCCACAAGATTCATGAAATGAAGAAATAACTAAAAAAAAAAACAAATGGTTGTTTGTGACAGTCATCGGCCCACTGACCCAGAGCACTAGCTGGCAGTGTCCTTCATTCTGCATAACTGTTACTAAAGTGAACCTATAAGAGGAATCTTGACCAATGGATGGGAGATCGCAGATATACCCCAGGGATTACTTCAGTGTCACTGCTTGACAGAGGCACAGAAAAATGATAGGCATAGTTTTTATTCAAACTAAAGGGGTGGCGAAAGCCACATAACTATGGGCTAGGCTTATAAATGCCCTTGGGCAGATAGCCTAGTATGAACCTATGAACCTATGAACCTATGAACAACCCCTTTCTTTTGGTGAAAGGGGTGACAACTGGAAAAGTGCAAGTAAGAGTTTGAGAATGTTTCTTTCCTATATATGCTAGAGGTGAAATTGCCATTACTTTTTCTAATTTTTACATCTAAAAAATGAACTTCATTCTCGTTGTAATCAGATGTAAATTTTAAAAAACTAGATGTAGTGTTCAAATGTTGTTTGAAATTGTTAAAACTTTCTGCATTACCATTCCAGATGAAGCATAAGTCATCCAGAAATCTAGAATATAGAACACAATTACCAAAGTAAGGTGATGTCTGAAGAAATTTCATCTCCCAATATGTCATAATGGTATTGGCATATATGGTGGCACAATGGGCACCCATCGCCACACCCCTAACTTGCCTGAAATATTCTCCTTGAAAATAAATTAAGTTGTTTTTTAATATAATCTCCATAAACATTAAAACATTTCTGAACTCAATTTGAGTCAACTTTTTACTATGCACTAAAATCTCCTCAAACCATAACATGCCTGTGTCATGGAATACTTGTGAATAGGTCAATAACATCCATTGTGGCAAAAGTTACATTGTCTGAGTATAATTCTTTTTTTAACCTTCTTAAAAAATCCCAAGAGTCTTTCAACACAGCTGTACTGAAATCCAGTATACCTTTAGTCTTTGAATCAACATATTTTGCTAGGGGTGCTGTAACTGAACCATCAGCAGAGACAATGGGTCTTAGAGGGGGATCCAAGTTGTTCTTATGTACTTTGGGAATTCCAAAAATACATGGGACTTTGGGCTTTTCTACTGACAAGTAATGGAAAGTGTCTTTGTCTATAGAGCCTTCTAACAACATGTCATATAAAATATTGTGAATTCTTTGATTGGCTATGTTGATTTCATTAATAGAGGCTCTAGTATACTTGTCAGTGTCATTTAATATGTCCATCATCTTCCCTTCATAAACTATTGTGTCCATTAGCACCATACCCCCACCCTTGTCTGGTTTCATGACCCTTAGATTTTTGTTGTTACAGACTTCCTTGAGAACAAGGTTCTCAGCTTATGCTAAATTAGAGTGCTTTTGATGAAGTAATCCCATTCTAATTTCATTCTCCACTTTGTCTTCAAAATTTTTAATTGTGGGTGAATGGGTGGATTGTACAGACTTTTTCTTTTAGACTTTCTGTATTAAAACCTGTATTGGTCTGTTTAAAATTAGCTGCAAATTCTTTTCCTAATAAAAGTTTTATATCAACTAAAAGTTTAAAAATGTCGGTTCCTTTATTAGGAGTAAAAGTGAACCCTTTAGAAAACAGATGAAACCATGCTGTGTTTAAATGAATATTGGTGTAGTTAAAAATATTGAAACCATCAAAAGACCATATATGTGAATCCTTAGTAATGTTAGATGGTAAACCTTTAGTATCTAGTTCCAGTTGCTTTCTTTTCTTGGGGGCGACTGCCACCCCCTCCCCCTGTAGTTTTTTGAGTTATATGTAACCTTCCCTTTTTCCATTAGTCTTTCAGACCTTCTGAGCACAGGAAAGTGCCATATGTTGCTGTAACACATTCAATGGTTTCAGATCCTGTGGAGAGGGTGAGGCTCAACAGACTGTTCAGGTGCAGGGTCTGTTTGTTCTGTAGTTCACTCATGACACATATAGGGAAACAATGTAATCCAATTGCTGCCATGCTTTTGGCTTTGGGGGGAGCTGTTTACCCATTCTACATGTGATATCTCCTGGTATGATGATAGGGCCTTTCGTCAGTGGGAGGTGGGTATGTATATATGGGCCTGTCTGACAGGATGTCGGCATTGTCAGTCAGGTAGAGTTGGCCCTGACTCAGGACATTTATGAGTGTACATTGCTATTTATGACATAGCTGAAGGAGGTGTCATGTTTCAGTCTGGACTCCTTCGCAGCTACTCTTTACAAAACACAGACAAACCTGAGCACTAAACTCCTGTTATACTCTTTTACACACTTGACACACTACTGATCCTTTGTGATCAGTCAACAGAGTATGTCATCATAATATCCTGGCATGTCCAGGGGTCAGTTTCGTGTGTACTCTCCAGTCCAGCTGGTGAATATTGGAATTTTGACACAATGTCACAACTGCCTTATGTACACCGACAACCCTCTCCTCCTCCCAACAAACTCAGGTATATGTGAGAGATGCAACTATATAGACATACAGGAGGCTGAGCTCTCTCAATCCATGACTGGCACAGTCTATCAGGTGGTGAAGGTAACCGCACACACCATAAATCCAGTCTCACATAGACCTATAGCGGCAGCAATCAAACTACATTATCACACATAAACATACTCGGAGGCTCTATATAAACTCTGCCTAAGCAGCAGAGACCTCCAAAGCAGACACACAAACAACTGCTACCCCACTAGAATACCCACATATCACATAGTTCACAAAGTCAGTGTGCCACACAGTCACTGCCCTTAGGGCTAAACAACACACCTAATACACTTGTAATAGGTGACACTTATTGTCAGACACACTGACGTCCCACTCACCAGGCCGAAAAATGGGATGGTCACTTTGAGCTGTCTGTTGGGTGCCAGGATCTGCCACATAACACATGCACTCAGGTCACTCCAAAGCAAGTACAGAAATGGCTCCGTCATTGTCCATGCTGGTGCGAATAACCTCGGACGTTCCTCCCTGGACCACATGACATGATACATTGAGGAACTTTCTGATCATGTAGCCCAGGCCAGTATGACCCTGACCTTGTGTAGCATCTTACACTGACCAAGAATGATGTCACAGTATACAGACAAAATGATCACTTTTAACAGTTGGCTAACATATTGGTGTCATTCAAAGGGGATCCAGTGTCTGTCAGCCTGGGGTGACATGCTCGACATGCCACGTAGCTTCGCTATGGACAGCTTGCACCTGTCACCCTTGGACTTTCGAATACTGGCTAAGGCTCTTGCCACCCCCATAGTGCCTTTTTTAAGTGAGGCTCAAAAGACAAACCCACCTCCATAGACATTACAGGGTAAAAGAAACTAAGGGTAATGCTGCTCAACACCAGATGTGTTACCCTCACAATTCGCCCACTCAGGACTCTCCTCAGTATGTAAATTATCGATATCTGTGCAGTAACAGACACCTGGTTCAGGCTCCCAAATGCACACCAGCACTACCAGGTTATACTTCATACCATGCTTTCTGACCACAAGACTCAGAACGGCCAACACAAATAGGGGGAGTATCCATATACATCACAGATACACACACCTCCAGGTTAGTAGCACTGCACGAAGCATCACAGACCATACAAGTGCAACTAACAGTGTGCAAAACTGCCTTTCAGTTCGTAGCCTGCTACAGACCACCCTCCCAAACTCAGGAACCACACTCGGCTTTCCTGGGAACACTGGAGAATATGAAGGTCTCCCCAATCACCATTATATTGGGTGACTTCAAATACCCAAACATTGACCAGGGATACTACTGAAGCCCCAACAACCTCACCCAACAGTTGCTACTATTTGTAAACTGAAATGCTATGGCACAACCGGTCACCACACCCACAAGAGGGGAAAACATATTGGTCCTGATCATCACCAACATGGGGACTTTATGTTCCACACCAGAGGTATACCCCTCATTGGTAAGGTCAGACCATACATTTATCTCACTGGACATCCATATCCCATCCCCACACCCATCGTAGGTAATCCTGGTGAACTTCTCAAAAGCAAACGTCACACTTCTCCTAACCAAGGTGGTATCCTTCAAAGACCCTGGGACAGTGGTAAATACGGCTCAGACCGCTGAATCCTTTACAAACACATTCTATGGGCACCTAGTGGACTGCATGGATCATGCTATCCCAAATAATAACAAGACTCACTCCTCCAATGGCAGGGGACCTGTCTGGTGGACCCCGGCCATTAATAATCTATACAACGAAAGGAGGAGGCTACTACATGATAGAGCACAATCCCAGACAGGGAAGGCATCTGTGATCTGTACTAGCAGGAAAGCTACGATCACTCATGAATTCATCTAAGGCCCGCTTCTAACGGACAATTGCACCAGACACTTAGGACAATCACAAGGCCTTCTTTAGTTATGTCAGGAACCTGGGTGGACACTTACTGATATGTTGTGAGTTACTGCATACTGACTAAACATACCCTGAACCCACAGACATTGCCAACATCCTGGCAAACAGGTTCAGTGCAGATGTCTCCCCCCATCCCCCCTAAGGAGCAACTGTCCATCCCAACAGAGTGTAACCTCCCTGACATCATAAATGAACAGGTGAGTGCAGCCCTCCCCAAAGCAGACAACGCAGCATCAATGGGACCAGACGGTGTCCCAGCCTGCGTCTTACACAAGCTTCACGACGAACATAACCCTCACATTAAGTCACTGTTCAATATCAGAGTTACTACAGGTTATGTACCCAAGGAATGACGTACAGTGACAGTGGTCCTGCTCTACAGAGGTGGTGCCACAACGGACCCCGGACAATATCGCCCTATAAGCCTAACTAGCCTGTTCTGCAAAGCTATGAAGCGTATTGTCATGGAACTCATACACATAGACATTGGGAACCTACAGACACTGGGTTCTATACATTTCAGCTTTGTTGTGGGCAGATCTTGCCTCTTGAACCTGTTTGCATTCTTTAAACAGTTACCAGGTCCATAGATGTAGGGAAGGTTGTCCACACAGCCTACCTGGACCTTTCAAAACCCTTCAACACAATACCCCACTCGGCCATTATACATAGGCTCACCAGCATCAATATCGACACATATCTCACAAGATGGATTGCTAACTGGATCAGGGACAGCACCCACATGGTCAGTATTGCAGGTGCCATGTCTGACTATACACCAGTTACGTGTGGCATTCCACAAGGCTCAGTCCTGCGACCTCTCTTGTTCAGTATATATTTCTCTGATGTACAGGCTAACACAGGAGGAATATGGCTGACCATGTTCGCAGATGACTGCAAACTGGGTGCCATAATCAACTCTCCAGCTGGCACATGCATACTCAAACAGGGTCTCACAGAGATGGATGACTGGTGCCAGAGCCATGGCCTACAGCTAAATGCCATTAGATGCATAGTCATCCCCTTTGGGAATAACAACATGCCCACACATTACCACATAGGTGGTAATCCATTACGTATGGTAGGAGTTGTTAGGGGTTTGGGGACACGGCTTGTTCGTACTCTCACCTTTGACAATCACGTTGCCAAAGTGATTAGACAGACCTCCTATATAGCCCACCTTATCCCATATGGTTTTACATCTAGATCAAGTGAGGTCATTGTGCCCCTATACTCATCACGGCCATGCTTGGTTACAATGCCCCATTTGGGATGTACCTTACCTGACACCTGCAGCAACTGTAATGGCCACAAAAGTTCCTCAAAAAGCAGATCTAGGGATTCACACAGATGCCCTGCGCAGTTCGGATACAGTACCTCCAGCTCTAGTCAGTCGCTTTCCGCCTACTCGGATGTGATGTGTGCCTGTTGTTTAAGGAAATGTCCAACCCTGAATTAATAGACATGCTACACCTCTGGATATCCGAATCCCTTGGAGGTACACACTCCAGGGACATAAACCTCAGCACAGATGTTAATAGGACATGCTGGAGGGACAGATTTTTATCCCAGAGGCTCCACTCACTCCGGAATGTAATCCTGGTTTCGCATAGGCAGAGCCACCCACTGACCACCTACAGGAGACATCTTGACAAGTGGATGGGTGATCGTATGTTTACCCCTGGGATATCGTCTGGGTCCCTGCTAGACAGAGGCACAATAGACTAAACGTAAATGGGCTATCTTGTGTGGCCTACTATTCACAGGCACAGTGTAGTAATCTGACAGGGTTGCGAAAGCCAAACACACTCTGGCTAGGCTTGTACATGCCCTAGGGCAGATAGCCTAGTATCAACCTCTGAACCTATGATAATGTTCGGGATGCACAATGTTTATTGATGATACTGATTGCAGGTTTTTATCGTCTTTGCTTTCCCACTTTCTATGAACAACTTAGGTATCTGCAGAACATATCTGATTATGACAGGGTTCCACTATATTATATATGTGTCTGTTGTCATATAACTGTGAGCACAGGGTGGATTGCTGAATAGTGAGAGGCTCCTGGGTTAACACATGCAACTGCTGGATATGTGTGGACCACTGCTGTACTCAGACATGGCCTAAATGTGTGAGCATGCCCAGTTCGGACTTTCAGTGTTTTGTTGCCTGACATTTGTCTCATTTATTCAAGTGTGTGAGCATGCCCAGTGTGACCTTTCAGTATGCTGCTGTCTGAGGTCCACTACATTTGCTGATGTGTGTGACCATGACCAATATTAACATTTATACTGTGTGTGTTGAAAATCAGGTTCTATTCTTACTTTAGGACTCACCTTTGTGTCATAACTCGACAGGGATTATACTGTGCTTGCAGGGTTTCCATGAGATACTTTGCATAGACTTATCAACATTTTTTTATACAAGCTGACCACTGCAATACTGTCATGGTTTAGTGGTTCAGTACTATGACTATAGTGCACATTAACCTGGGTTCGAGGCCCATCACTGCTTTATATTTTCATACTGAGCAAACCAGACTACTTAAGGGCCAGTAGAGCAAATATGAGCATGTTGGCTTTTGTTCAGCTATGCCCTACTTAGACCAAGCTTGTTCAATATTGCTCAGTATTAACCAACATTGCTGGATGTTGCCCAATATTACTCAACATTGACCACAGTTGTGCTAGTTGGTGTGTGCAATTTTGTTTACATATACTACATGGTGGTAAATGCTGTTTAGCACTGCTTTATATTGCTTAACACATGGCAATCATGCCTCAGGTGGTGCTGCAGGGCTGCCTATGTTGGATGCACATACTACACTCCCTATACATGTTTGAAAGCAGGTAGTGTCAAGTTAGGCATCCCTTTTACTATATGTGCGAGTCAGAGAGAGGTATCATTTCCAGAGTTCCTACTGAGCCAGTGTATGTGCTATGTGTTGCCTCTTTGCCAAGGCCAAAGCATACTGGGCATGCCTCCTTCTGCCTACTGGGGTAGGCTCAGGTTGTTCCTCCTCTGAGTCACGCTCTGCCTGTGATGGCCTTGGCAATGCTGGGGGGCTGTTTGGCCCGGGCCTATGCTGGTCCTGCTGCAGCTGTTTTCGCAGGATCATATTATGTAGCATAGCACATACCATGACAATTTGGGTACATGTAGTTGGTGAGTACTGCAAGGCTCCACCAGATGTGTCCAGGCACAGGAACTGTGACTTGAGAAGGCCAAACACACGCTCGATTACATTTCTTGTTTGTGCGTGTGCCTCATTATGGCGTTCCTGTTCAGGTGTGTGTGTGTTTCTGATGGGTGTCATCAGCCACGGCTCCAGTGCATAGCCAGCATCCCCCACTAGGTGACCATGTGGGATGTCCCCATTGGCAAATGTCTGGTACAGCTGCATCAGATGCCAGATATGGGAATCATGGTAGCTTCCAGGGCAGCCAGCACACACATTCAGTATTATGCTCTGGGCATCACACATCACCTGGCAGTTGATGGAGGGGAAGCCCTTGCGGTTGAAGTAGACCCTACCCTGCTCACCGGCTGGTGCTTTGATGGGTATGTGCATGCAGTCTATTGCACCCACTACCTCAGGGTATTCCGCTATTTGCTGGAAGAGACGCATATTGCTGGCCAATACCTCACGGGAATTGGGGAAATATACATGATCACCAACATGTGCTGACATGGCATCCAGGAACTGGTGCAGTACCCTGGATGCTGATGCCTGTGATATCCCCATCATATCACCAGTTGGTCTCTGGAAGGTGCCTGTTGCTAATATTCTTAGGCCAACACATACCTTGGTTTCCACTGGGATGTGTTCCCCTCTGTTGGTTCTGTGTGTGAGGCGTGGCCTGCACAGCTCAACAAGTTGCTGCAAGAGGTCTCTGTCCACTCTATAGCGCTCCACTATCTCAAGCTCATGTAGCCCCTGGTAGGTTACCCTGGGCTTGTACACTCTTCTCCGTCTCCTCACTGTGGGTTGTCCAGCAGCATTTGCATTGTCACCACCCTCAGCATGTTGCATATGTCGCCTTATAACAGCAATGGCAGCCCCTAACATTTCTTTGTCTCAGTAAAGCTTTTCCAGTTTTCACTTCTATTAGCTTACTGCAGTGTTGCAGTGTCTCTTGAGTGAAACATAATGGAATGTTGTTTGCAGAGTTTTAAGTGTTGGGCTGGGCTGGGCTAGTGTACTGCCTGTGTAATTGCCTGATTCTGATTGTTTTCACCTGCTAGCTCTGCTAGTACTCCCTGGTAACTTCCTACTATTTGTTGTGCTTCCTTTTTCCTTTCTGTTTCCTCGGGGGCAGCGCCATGCACACAAGCGCAAACACGCGCACAGCAGCTCACACACGCGCACACATGCTTACATGGACTAAAACTTGCTTATTCTTGTTAAAACGTGCGCACTCCGGCACAAACGTGCTTACAACTCTTTCAACAGCCTTATACATGCTAACTCCAGCTTACACGAGCGCACTCACGCTTACACGCACGCACACAGTCTTACTCGGGTTTACAGGTGTGCACCCACATGCATACACACTCAGCAAGAAACTTTAGTGTTATCCATGGCATACACCTTCGATTTCTTGCCTTTACCTAGCCTACGTGTTGACATACCTCTTTCAGTGATGTGTAAATGACAGCTGACACATGCCACTCTGCTCCAATGAGCTTCACTTCTTTCATACATACCCCCCTCATGATGTCATCTATCTTCTACTCTGTTACTCCCCTTATCCAACTCCTACACTCCGCTGACTGTGCTCATTTGCTATGTAAACTTGCGATTCACTATCCTAACCCTCATTTGCATAGGATTGCCTACTAATGCTTGGTTACATCTCTTAGACTGAGCTTCCCCCCTTAGCAACCTCTACTCTGTGGCCATGTTGTCTTCAGCCTGCCATTCCCTTGCATTGTAAATTCATATTTGCAATAAAATCCACATTTGTGGATCTTAATTATTGATTTTCTGGTTTTTAGGGCGCAGCGCATTTGCACGGCGCTGTGCTACGCTTAAACCCTGGAGATCGGGATGACAAAAAAAAGTAATTTTATTTTTATTTTGCATCACTGAATGTTGCCAATGGCTGAATTTTTGGCCATTGGCATGCTTCCTCATGTAAATGCATCCTTTTTTTGGAGTTGCAACAGCTCCGTTTTGCTATTTGCAGAACCGTACTCAGTTGTCAACTGAGTTCATTTCTGCAATTAACACTACTCCTACTTGGACAGGTTCAGGTTTCCTGGATCGCAAATTTACCTCATTTGCATAGCTTTCGCCTGCAATTGAGGCAATTTGCATATCCAAGCCCTGTCCGTGTAGGACTCGTTTTGAGAGCTCTGTTGCACGACCCTACCAGCTGTTCCTGGATCGCTCCGCAGACATGTTGGCTGCATGGAGTCTTACTCTACTCTTAGACTCCATGCAAGCCTTCGTGAATCCGGTCCAGTATTTTCTGAACTCTTTACTAGATAATGAATTATATAAAATGAAATGTTATTTACAAGAACAGAGAGTTTTAGATTACCTGGACAAAAATGGAAGTAATAAACCATATGGTAATAGATGAAGATGTTAAACACATATTCAGCAGTCAGTAAAGAAGTGGAGAATATTATACATAGAACTTGGAAAGTACTGTGTAGTAATGCAAGGACTGTGAGAAATGTGAAAAATTTCCTGCAGTTTACTTACAGATGAGGTAAAAATCTTAACAAATACATTAATCAACATAGTCAAGTAAAAGAGTAAAAGAAGGAACAGCAGTGTGTAACAGTTGTGCTATCTGTAGTTATGTTAAGTGCACTAACAGCAGTGTGTAACAGTTGTGCTATCTGTAATTATGTTAAGTGCACTAACAGCAGTGTGTAACAGTTGTGCTATCTGTAGTTATGTTAAGTGCACTAACAGCAGTGTGTAACAGTTGTGCTATCTGTAGTTATGTTAAGTGCACTAACAGCAGTGTGTAACAGTTGTGCTATCTGTAGTTATGTTAAGTGCACTAACAGCAGTGTGTAACAGTTGTGCTATCTGTAATTATGTTAAGTGCACTAACAGTAGTGTGTAACAGTTGTGCTATCTGTAATTATGTTAAGTGCACTAACAGCAGGGTGTAACAGTTGTGCTATCTGTAATTATGTTAAGTGCACTAACAGCAGTGTGTAACAGTTGTGCTATCTGTAATTATGTTAAGTGCACTAACAGCAGTGTGTAACAGTTGTGCTATCTGTAATTATGTTAAGTGCACTAACAGCAGTGTATGACAGTTGTGCTATCTGTAATTATGTTAAGTGCACTAACAGCAGTGTGTAACAGTTGTGCTATCTGTAATTATGTTAAATGCACTAACAGCAGTGTGTAACAGTTGTGCTATCTGTAATTATGTTAAGTGCACTAATACTTGTATGCATGCAGAGATGAATGTAAATGTTTTTAGAGGCATGGCAGAGTGTAATGAGCATTCATTCAGTTTATACTTTCACTTTCAAATGCAATATATTTTATGTTATGGCTATTTTTTGATCTGTTGGACTTTGCATGTTATTCCTTCATTACCTTCACACACAGATATACAGACACACAGACACAATATTGGCAGGTGCATACATATATCTTCTGTGTAGTACAAAATAGAAATAAATGGTGTGCGTGTATGTATGTATATATATATATATATATATATATATATATATATATATATATATATATATATATAGATATATATATAAATATTTGCTACTCAGTCACTGAATTATTTCCTTGTTACACAAATTCATCTGTATTGCCTTTATGAGTATGAACAATTGTAGAGAAGAAAGTATTAAAATATGTTTGAGTATCTACTGCAGAAATTTATTTTCTTATATAGTTGCTAGTTGGATCTTGTTATACAAAATCACTTGTGTGCACTTGGTTCTTTTTTAAGTATTTTCATTCAAATTTTATGTACAGGAACAAATACATTAACTTAATAAAGCAAATACATATTTAGACAAGTATTAACATAAATTCTTAGTATATACATTACTAAAATCCAGTAAAAAGCCATGCAGTATAAACTGATCATAGAACATAGATTAGTATTTATATATTAATGAGTTAAATTTTATCAAGTAATTATATTCTGTACTTATTTTATTCTGTCTTCATCTTAATAGTAGACATTTCTTTATGACACACAACAGTGACAGTATTTATAAATCCTATAAACAAAACTATAACTTTGTTTTTCCAATTATTTGCAGTCGTTTTCCTGGCTATTGTTATGAAGCTCCTGAGAAGTGAAAACTGAGACTTTGATACACATCTGGAAATTAGAGCATTAAACAACTGCAAAAGTTGAGTTAATATAAAACTATCACACCACACTGATTGCAGAAACATTGATTTGTTTTCTTAAAATGCTGTAAAACTTTGTAATGATAAACCATGTGCTGCTAATCTACTTTAATGATTTACTCCTCCAACAACCAATACCTTTCTTTGTGTATATAATTTTGTTCTGTATGGAGTAATAAATGATCTATCTAGAAATTTCTAAGAGGTAATCTCCAAAATAAACAGGATATATTTTTTAAGAATGTTAAACTACTTCTTTAATTTATAGTAGTTAAACTTGTACCAATCATTTGGGGAGCATAATCCTAATAGTTATATTTGATACAACATTTAGAGTTCTTAATTATTTTATGCAGTTTCGATAAAGATGATCTCCTAAAGATCAAATCCCCAATTTTTAAGCTGAACATCTTTTGAAAGTTCAGAAGACTATCTATGCATTTCAGTGTAAGTGCTATAGAGAGAATAATGTGACAAGCCATGATTTTGTCTCTGGTATTTATATATAAAATTAAAAATTTGTAGATGGTTTAAATATGTTGCTTATATAAGCAAGATATTTTAGATTGTTGGTGTTTTTCAATAAATATTTATTTAACAGCATCTTCTTACAAGACCAATAACCAACCATGACTAATATAATCCTCTAACAGGAGATAATTTCTGTGGTAAGCAATGTTCACTTCATTATTAGAAACAGGTGCATACTTATCTGTGTTATATAAAATATTTTGCATTGCTTTAAAGTAATTAATATAATCAAACAATACCATTCTACCACTTTGACCGGCTTCAAAATGCATTTAGGTCTATCCTTATGTAAATCATTTAATAATGTTATTTCCTGTGTTTATATTATTCTGAAGAAGTCCTAATAATAGGATGAAAGTGCTTAATAAAAAGTTTTTGCTTGACAACATTTTATATATATATATACATACATATATAATTTTACCAATGACCTAAACTCCTCAGCAAATCCGATGCTTCCCTAATCTGCTCTGCCCCTCTATCAAGGAACACCAAGAAAAAACTCAGGCAGCCCTCCACAACATTGAAAACTACTTAACAGCCCATCAACTTATACGTAACCCCCAATAAAAACAAGCTTATGGTCTTCTATAATACCGCAAGAACAACCAACCACCTATCTCTGTTTCCTCCTCCAATGGCACAAAATAGAATTCATTGAACATACAAAGCTTTTTGGTGTCACAATTGATAGTGGACTTATGTTTGACAAACACCTTGCACTAACAATTAAAAAGGTTCATGTCAAACTGGGTTCTCTCTATAGGGGTAAATCATATCTTACTGACCATGCCAGACTCACAATAGCCAGAATCCATCTCTTATCTTCCCCTGCTTTACTGTTCACAAATATTTACCAATCTTCGCAAATCTGAACAGAATAGCCTTGAATCTTGCTATAACAAAATAGCCAAATTTGCCACTAATCAGTCTCAAAGATCTCACCATTGCACTGCCCTTCTCCAGGTGAACTGGTTAGAGCTCCCTCGCCTGTTTACTCTGACTCAGCTACTAACTGCCCATACAGTCTTATAAAAACCTGACAACTGCCCAGCTCTATCTGACCTTGTCCAACCTACACTAACCTAAAATCTCTTAGGTCTACTGATAAAGTATTGTTGAAGGTTAACAAAACCCAAAACTCACAGCATCTTCTTATACTCACATATCATTGCCAAACACTGGAATTCTCTACCTCAGCATATTCTGTCCATCAGTGCTACACATTCATTTAAATAGTCCCTAGAGGAATATTTCATCAAACATCGGCTTTGCTCATGTTCTCCACCAGCTTAACTAATTTAACCCCTTACTGTCTAACTAACCTTCTTAGCTTCAGTTTGTGATATTTTTATCCTGAAAAAATATATATATTTTTTGTTTTGTCTGTATGAAAAGTATAAGCTTATTGTACTACCATTGCTATATGCTTTTAGATACAATGTCAAGGAACTTGCGTTTGAAGTAATATTATAATTGTCATATGTACAAATGTATAATTATGTAGTCGTCCTTGGTGATTTTTTCCCCAGGTCGCCACTGAAAACAGGCTTCTGGCCCAGTCAGACACTACCTGGTTATCAAATGCAACTAAATAAATAAATAACATTAGGCTGGTGACCACCTAATTCTAATGTTATCTTTTTGTTAGTTAATGCAGTGGTGGCTCGTGGCTTTGGACTGCAGCAGGACTGCAGCCCCACCCCACAGCTGTGTGAAGAAAAAGAACTTACACTTTGCACAATAAAATATTTTTAAATAAAAAAAAGCTGTCTGACTTGCTATAAAAACAAGTCCGACTGACTCACAAAGTCCCAGAACACGAACTACACATGCTCGTTGCTCAGTGAGTTCTGGGTTTTTTTTTTTTTTTTTTATCTAAAGCTGGACTGTCTCAGACTGCTGTGAAGGCAGTCCAGACTATGGAGAGTTCTGCATCAGTGTGTGATGCCCAGAAGTCTGTGCAGTAACCGCACAGTAAAGTGGAAGGGGGGAGGACTGCCATGTCCGCAGTCACGTACGTGACATGTATGGCAGGATGACTATTGATTGGTTTTCTCTCTCTTTCTGAAAAAGAGAGCGAGAAACAATCAGTATTAGCAGGCAATGCAGGGCAGCTACTTTTGTTTCTTGCAGTTGCTATCATATGGTACTCGGGTGCTAGTGCTATAACTTGCTATTTGCAATTGAATCAGACTTTCTTTGGGCACTTGCTACTACATGGAGGAAAGATCTCTGGATTCCTGAGAGTCCTTGCTTGCAGCCAGCTATTTAAAAAAAGCCTTTACTTTTGTTGTTCCTGACGGTCGGAAAGTAACGGAAAGTCTCAAACTCATCTCATCATCATTCATTTTTTGATGTAAGTCACTTAAGTGTGTCTCTGCTTATCTTAGTGAAACTGAAGTCATTCAACATTTGATTTAATTAGTACTGACACTGTTAAGTAAACTACTTAATGTTATAGGAAGGAATATGAGCACGGAGCAATTTGTATTATTTATAATAATTAATTAATAAACAATATGAACCCAGCCACTGGGGATGCACAAGCCAGTGCATTTCTTTGTGCCGGTCCCAAGCCCGGATAAATGGGGAGGGTTGCATCAGGAAGGGAATCCGGCGTAAAACATCTGCCAAATGACTTATGCGGACAACATTTCATATTTCCATACTTGATCGGTCGAGGCATGGGTTAACAATGACCGCCACCAATACTGTTAGCCAACAGGGTGTTGGCGGAAATTGGACTACTGTTGGCTGAAGGAGAAGAGGAGGGGGAAGGCATGCCCGAATGCAGGAAGAGAGGAGGAAGGTTAGGAGTGTAGAGGATAGGAACTTTGAATGTTGGCAGTATGACTGGTATAGGGAGAGAGCTAGCTGATATGATGAAGAGAAGGAAGGATGATATATTGTACGTGCAAGAGACCAGATGGAAGGGAAGTAAGGCCAGGTGTATAGGAGGTGGGTTCAAACTGTTCTATCATGGTGTGGATGGCAAGAGAAATGGGGTAGGGGTTATCCTAAAGGAACAGTATGCCAAGAGTGTTTTGGAGGTGAAGAGAGTGTCTGATAGAGTGATGTTTATGAAGCTTGAAACTGATAGTGTAATGATGAATGTTGTTAGTGCATATGCTCCACAAGTTAGGTGTGCGATGGATGAGAAAGAAAAATTTTGGAGTGAGTTGGATGAAGTGGTGGTGAGTGTACCCAAGGGTGAGAGACTAGTGATTGGAGCGGACTTCAATGGGCATGTTGGTGAAGTGAACAGAGGGGATGAGGAAGTGATGGGTAGGTATGGTGTTAAGGAGAGGAATGCAGAAGGTCAGATGATTGTGGATTTTGTGAAAAGGATGGACATGGCTGTGGTGAATACATATTTTAAGAAGAGGGAGGAGCATAGGTTGACGTACAAGAGTGGAGGAAGATGCACACAGGTGGATTATATCCTATGTAGGAGGGCCAGTTTGAAGGAGATTGGAGACTGTAAAGTTGTGACAGGGAAAGTGTAGTTAAGCTGCATAGAATGGTGGTCTGTAGGATGACATTGGTGATCAAGAAGAGGAGGAGGAGTGTGAAAGCAGTGCCAAGGATTAAATGGTGGAAGTTAAAAAATGTGATTGTGAGGTGGAGTTCAGGGAAGAGTTAAGACAGGCACTGGGAGACATTGAAGAGTTACCAAATAGCTGGGTAACTACAGCAGAGCTAGTAAGGGAGACTGCTAGAAAGGTGCTTGGTGTGACATCTGGACAGAGTAAGGAGGACAAGGAGACCTGGTGGTGGAATGAAGAAGTACAGGAAAGTACACAGAGGAAGAGGATGGCAAAGAAGAAGTGGGATTGTAAAAGATATGAAGAAAGTAGACATGAGTATAAGGAGATGAGGTGCATGGCAAAGAGAGAGGTGACGAAGGCTAAGGATAAGGCATATGGAGAGCTGTATGAGAGATTGGACACTAAAGAGGGAGAAAAGGACCTGTACAGATTGGCTAAACAGAGGGACAGAGCTTGGAAAGATGTGCAGCAGGTAAGGGTGATAAAGGACAGTGAGGGAAACGTACTCACAAGTGAGGAGAGTGTGTTGAGTAGATGGAAAGAGTACTTTGAGGGGCTGATGAATGAAGAGAATGAGAGAGAGAGAAGGTTGGTTGATGTGGGGATAGTGAATCAGGAAGTGAAACAAATTAGCAATGAGGAAGTAAGGACAGCTATGAAGAGGACGAAGAATGGAAAGGCTGTTGGCCCAGATGGCATACCAGTGGAAGCATGGAGGTGCTTAGGAGAAATGGCAGTGGAATTTTTAACCAGATTGTTTAATGAAATTTTAGAAAGTCAGAGGATGCCTAAGGAGTGGACAAAATCTTTAAGAGTAAGGGTGATGTGCAGAGCTGCAGTAACTACAGAGGGATAAAATTGATCAGTCACAGCTTGAAGTTATGGGAAAGAGTAGTGGAAGCTAGGTTAAGAATGGAGGTGATGACTAGTGATCAGTAGTATGGTTTCATGCCAGGAAAGAGCACTACAGATGCAATGTTTGCTCTGAGAGTGTTGTTGGAGAAATACAGAGAAGGTCAGAAGGAGTTGCATTGTGTCTTTGTGGACTTAGAGAAAGCATATGACAGGGTGCCTAGAGAGGAGTTGTGGTATTTTATGAGGAAGTCGGGAGTGGCAAAGAAGTATGTAAGAGTGGTACAGGATATGTACGAGGGTATTGTGACAGTGGTGAGGACTGCGGTGGGAGTGACAGATACGTTTAAGGTGGAGGTGGGATTACATCAAGGATCAGCTCTGAGCCCTTTCTTATTTGCAGTGGTGATGGACAGGTTGACAGATGAGATCAGACAGGAGGCCCCATGGACTATGATGTTTGCAGATATCATTGTGATCTGTAGTGAGAGTAGGGACCAGGTTGAGGAGACCCTGGAGAGGTGGAGATATGCTCTAAAGAGGAGAGGAATGAAGGTCAGCAGGGCTAACACAGAATATATGTGTGTAAATGAGAGGGAGGGTAGAGGAATGGTGAGGATGCAGGGAGTAGAGTTGGTAAAGGTGGATGACTTTAAGTACTTGGGATCAATAGTTCAGAGTAATGCTGAGTGTGGAAGAGAGGTGAAGAAGAGAGTACAGGCAGGGTGGAATGGGTGGAGAAGAGTGTCAGGAGTGATTTGTGACAGATGGGTACCAGTAAGAGTGAAAGGGAAGGTCTACAAGAGGGTAGTGAGACCAGCTATGTTATATGGGTTGGAGATGGTGGCATAGACAAAAAGGCAGGAGTCATAGCTGGATGTGGCAGAGTTAAAGATGTTAAGATTTGCACTGGGTGTGACTAGGATGGACAGGATTAGGAATCAGTATATTAGAGGGTCAGCTCAGGCTGGACAGTTTGGAGACAAAGCAAGGGAGGCGAGAGTGCGTTGGTTTGGACATGTGCTGAGGAGGGATGCTGGGTATATTGGGAAAAGGATGTGAAGGATGGAGCTGCCAGGTAAGAGGAAAAGTGGAAGGCCTAAGATAACGTTTATGGATGTGGTGAGAGAGGACATGCAGACCGTTGGTGTGACAGAGCAAGATGCAGAGGACAGGAAGAAATGGAAACAGATGATCCGCTGTGGCGACCCCTAATGGGAACAGCAGAAAGAAGAAGATTAATTAATAAACAATATGTATAGAAGAGTGTCTGAGCCTTTTGACGTTGTTTTGACATTTTAAAAGCAATTTAGTTTAGTAGCAGGGAACCCTGGAACACCAGAAACAAGCCTTTCAAAATAGGTTTTTGTCCTGTTGTGATAACTTGTGAAGCAGTTTCAGATTTCTTTCAGTCTTGCAAACTGAAGCATTGCATTTTTGACTTCTGTACTTGTACAAGTAAAATCCATAAGTTAGTGTCTGCATCTGAACTGCCATTGAGTTGCACAGAATTGCTTCAGGTTGTGCACCCTAACATTAAATTTTAGGTTCAAGTTGCATCTCTTGGTATCAGTAGTATGGTATGGAACCACACTGGTGGCTGTGGGGATCTTTCCCATCTTTAATGTCCATTACATGTTTGTCCTGCAGTATGTTTACTCATGAGGACAGTTAATATTTTAGAGAGGGATAACAATTGTGCTTGAAAAAACAAACATGTTAAAATTAAATATGAGTCTTTACCCATAAACTGTATTCTGAAATGCTCTATTTTGGGTAAGAATTCTAAAATGCGCTTGGTAACTTGTGGTTAGGTGGTGGTGATTACATATTTCCAGCTCCCCATATTATACGTTTTTGTGTGTAGGTGATTTGGTAGCGGTATGGATATATTTGATACTGATCTTCAATGCTCCAAGTAGCTGTAGAGTGTGTGTGTGTGCGTGTGTGTGTGTGTGTGTGTGTGTGTGTGTGTGTGTGTGTGTGTGTGTGTGTGTGTGTGTGTGTGTGTGCACGTGCAGTGCGTGTGTGTGTGTGTGTGCATGCATGCGTGCGCGTGCATGTGCGTGTGTGTGTGTGTGTGTGTGTGTATTAGTACTGTTTTATGTTTACTATCATTTTAACTAATGCAGTGCACTATCTGTTCATTACTCCGACACATATATGGATGTGTACACTGGATAGTATATGTCATACATCAGAGAAAGTTTATTTGATAAATTCACTACCTTTAGTAGTTGCTTATTGGTTTGCTACTAGTACTGAAATACAGAGAAAACAGTACTAAAAGTGGTGCTCAGAAAAAGTATTTTTTTTTCTTCTACAGTTAGAATTGTGTATAGAACTACAGTACATGACTCCCTTCAATATATAACTGGACAAATGCCAGCATAACTGGCTTTTAATGGAGTGGAGCCCAGATGGTGGTTGAGAATTTTATTGCACACATTTTGGAAATCATTTAGAAGACATTTTATTTGTTCAGTGTTGAAAATTATTGATGCTGTGAGCAATTAGGGTTTTGTATATGTAAATGTATGAATCTATAACTGGTGCCAGTAAATACCCTAAAGGGACATGTATAATGCAGGAGCTTAGCCCTTTGACCTGTCATCACCTAAAAAAAAAAATTCAGATAACAAGGTCATCGTCTTGTCAATTAATTGTCATTACGTTTGTAAGCACATTAATGCTAAAGCTGCTCATATGTGTGCACTTGCTTTTACCTGTAATAGAAACTTGAAGCTTGTGGGTGGTGACGGTGGTGCAGTGGTTAGCGTTACCACCTCACAGCAAGAGGTTCTCTGGTTTGATTCTCCGCTGGGGTGCCTTCTGTGTGAAGTCTGCATGTCCTCCCTGTGGTTGTGTGGGTTTCCTCCGGGTGCTCTGGTTTCCTCCCACATCCCAAAGACATGCTTTAGGTGGATTGGATACACTAAGTTGACCCTAGGTATGCCTTCTGGGGAAGGTTAGGTGCTGGGCTGGCAACTCAACACTGTAAAACTCCACTGCCAATCATGAGCAGACAGTGATCCACTGTGGTGACCCCTAACCAGGAAAAGCCGAAAGAAGAAACTTGAATTTTGTGGAGAGTAGCTGTAGGAGCATGTTGTAAAAACTATTGGAAATAAACAACTATATGTTTTAGGCATTAAAACGTTTGTGTAAAAGCACATAATGTAGTAGGTTAGCAGCCAATATTTCTGATCTTATATTTAAGATTCAGCCTTCAAGAAAACTGAATTTGCATGGAATTAGCAGAGGAAGGCAAGGTGAAATGTAGAGGAGCCCTTCCAATGCTTGAGTTTTGTGGGTATACAGAAATGCAGATCCTTGTCTTTTAATGCCGTGGTTAATGGTCTGGGGTTTTATTGACTGACTTCTTCCATTGGTAAGCTAGAAAAAAAGAGCCTCTTTATGGGGGCTGCACATTCTTTGCTTTAGATATTGGTGAGAGCTTCCTTATTTATTTTTGGTCATTATAGCCACCAAACTGACACTATGCAAGCAACTGACTAGTTGTAATATTGGTCTTCAAACACCTTAGTTGTTAGAAGTGAAAAATGCTGTGATTGTTTTTTTTTTTTTTCAGAAATAGTATGAGCCCATTTGTAAATTATAAGCAGATTACTAAGGCAATAGTTAATATTTTCTCTTAGTTTTGAGCTGTGCGTTCACCACTTATATCCGTGACATTTTGTATTTTTCACCTCTTGTTGAAAATGTATTTTCTGTCTTAAATTAATATTTTGCAGTTTCTAGAACAACCAATTAAAGTCTAAATGCTTAAGAATTTGCTTTACCCTGCCCTAAACAGAATAATGTCATTTCAAGGTAATATTTGAAAAACTAACTGTACAGTACAATCACACATTTCCAGGCCAAGAGTTCATTTTATAGCACAAGCAGCAATCGTTGATTACATATAATTTGCTGTTAATATTTTTAACTTACTGACCACACAGTTATGATAAGACGTGGTTATAAATGTACATGGTGTTTGCATACGGATTAAATTAGCGCATGATACTTTCTCTGCACACACTGAATTGCTCAGCAGTTCTTATTTACATTTTGCCTGGGACTTTTTTTCTACATGAATGTGAAACTTTTGACTGGACCGTTGGAAGAATAGCTCATGAAGGATGCAGAATTAACAGCTGAGCTCTCTTATTTTGTATAATTTTTTCAGACAGTAAGTTTCTCATTTCAGAAATGAATAAACTATAATTTCAGTCTCAGGACTACATGTGATTGTACTAGTAGTGCTGTATATGTGCAATGTAATGTTGTTGTTTCTTTCAGCTTTTCCCAGTTAGGGGTCGCCACAGCAGAACTCCAGTCCACAAATGATTGGCAGTTGAGTGTTAGGTACCAAGTTGCCAGTTCTGACGCACAACCTTCAAAAAGGTACGCCCATTCACGCATGTCTCCACGCAGAAGATGCTCTAGCTGAGAATTGAACCGGACAGCGTCTTACTGTGAGGCGACAACACTAACGCAGCACCACCACCGCAGTTATATATACAATGTAATGCATTTTATTTTTCCCATGTGGTGTTCCACTTACTAATACGCTTACTAAAACAGGAAGTATTATCTAGTGTTCTTGCTTTTAAAAAGTTTTATAGACAGAAAAAAAAAACAGAAGGGAAATATCTTTCATTTTGCATCTCTTGTGTCGTACTGTCTTCCCTTATGACCAAGGTTTTTTCCTCTAGTTTGGGGGTGTGTTAAATAAGATCATATGAGGTTACCAGGCTAATGCCCCTGGGGCCCTAACAAGCCTAGCCAAGAGTTTATCCCCAAAAAGAAACCTCAGTCAGTACTTGTCATCACTGTCAATGAGGGGAGGGATACTGGTGGAAGTTGGAAAGCAAAATGTACATGACTGTTAAGTGACATAAGAGAAATCATTAAAAGACTGAAGTTAGAAAGTAATGACAGACGTTGGAGTTTCAGACTTCATATACCCTTTAGAAAAGTCATACTAATGCAAAACCTGTTATTCTATCAACTTTCTAAGTTTGTAAGAGCAATATTTAAAAATTGTCCCTATTTGTGGTCCTTTGTCCCACTGTTATACATGGTTTTGTCCAGATTTCTTGCTCTAAGATGTTGAGAGGTATGCTGCAAGATGTATATTGTTGAATCTGACCTAGGCTAAAATCTGCACATCGTAAGTAACCTTAAATAAATGCGCACAAACCTGAGAGATGTTTTATGCTGGCTAATGCAGCTTGAAATACATAGAAGATGTAACTGGGCTAGGTATACATACAAACATACAGAATGAAACTCTGTGTACTGTAGACAAACATACAGAATGAACCTCTGTGTACTGTAGACAAACATACAGAATGAACCTCTGTGTACTGTAGACAAACATACAGAATGAAACTCTGTGTACTGTAGACAAACATACAGAATGAACCTCTGTGTACTGTAGACAAACATACAGAATGAAACTCTGTGTACTGTAGACAAACATACAGAATGAACCTCTGTGTACTGTAGACAAACATACAGAATGAACCTCTGTGTACTGTAGACAAACATACAGAATGAAACTCTGTGTACTGTAGACAAACATACAGAATGAACCTCTGTGTACTGTAGACAAACATACAGAATGAACCTCTGTGTACTGTAGACAAACATACAGAATGAACCTCTGTGTACTGTAGACAAACATACAGAATGAACCTCTGTGTACTGTAGACAAACATACAGAATGAACCTCTGTGTACTGTAGACAAACATACAGAATGAACCTCTGTGTACTGTAGACAAACATACAGAATGAACCTCTGTGTACTGTAGACAAACATACAGAATGAACCTCTGTGTACTGTAGACAAACATACAGAATGAACCTCTGTGTACTGTAGACAAACATACAGAATGAACCTCTGTGTACTGTAGACAAACATACAGAATGAACCTCTGTGTACTGTAGACAAACATACAGAATGAACCTCTGTGTACTGTAGACAAACATACAGAATGAACCTCTGTGTACTGTAGACAAACATACAGAATGAACCTCTGTGTACTGTAGACAAACATACAGAATGAACCTCTGTGTACTGTAGACAAACATACAGAATGAACCTCTGTGTACTGTAGACAAACATACAGAATGAACCTCTGTGTACTGTAGACAAACATACAGAATGAAACTCTGTGTACTGTAGACAAACATACAGAATGAACCTCTGTGTACTGTAGACAAACATACAGAATGAACCTCTGTGTACTGTAGACAAACATACAGAATGAACCTCTGTGTACTGTAGACAAACATACAGAATGAACCTCTGTGTACTGTAGACAAACATACAGAATGAACCTCTGTGTACTGTAGAC
This sequence comes from Protopterus annectens, assembly GCF_019279795.1. Taxonomy (NCBI): domain Eukaryota; kingdom Metazoa; phylum Chordata; order Ceratodontiformes; family Protopteridae; genus Protopterus; species Protopterus annectens. The sequence continues at coordinate 149,774,863 of NC_056745.1, read as the reverse complement.
AAACATACAGAATGAACCTCTGTGTACTGTAGACAAACATACAGAATGAACCTCTGTGTACTGTAGACAAACATACAGAATGAACCTCTGTGTACTGTAGACAAACATACAGAATGAACCTCTGTGTACTGTAGACAAACATACAGAATGAACCTCTGTGTACTGTAGACAAACATACAGAATGAACCTCTGTGTACTGTAGACAAACATACAGAATGAACCTCTGTGTACTGTAGACAAACATACAGAATGAACCTCTGTGTACTGTAGACAAACATACAGAATGAACCTCTGTGTACTGTAGACAAACATACAGAATGAACCTCTGTGTACTGTAGACAAACATACAGAATGAACCTCTGTGTACTGTAGACTGCAGTGTGAAAGCAAATGTGTGCATTGTAACTAAATGTATGGCAATGTGGATTTTATTTTACTCCTTTTACCTTAGCAGAAATGTTTATCTCAGTATACTGTTTGTATCTTATGTATGTATATATATATATATATATATATATATATATATATATATATATATATATATATATATATATATATATATTTGTTAGTTGGATCTTTTCTCCCTGGGCCTCACTGAAAAGGTTTTATTGCTCAGTCGGATTTTCCCAGTAATCAAATGCAAAAAATACATTTCCCTATAGCAACTACCTACACTAGTTAATAATTAAGTATATATTGCTATGGTTTAAATAATGCACTCCAGTGAATCATGCTAGCTTCAGGCTACATCTGCCAAAATAATACTGAGGTATTTAGATAAACATTCATTTGGGCCTTTTTCAGACAAGTCACAATGCCCACTTAGATGGCACTAACTTTTACAGAAAGCATGCAGAGTTTACAAGAGATAAAATAGAGATTATACATAGTGACAGTGCTAAGAGCTGAATAGGTAACTACCCTTATTTGATGCTGGAAGATCAGAAGGCTGCGGATTCTATTCCCTCCCCAAAATAACAGCCCAATTAAATGACTTTTTAAGTCATAAAATGATTTCACACTCTCTTGTACGAAGTTAGAGACTGAATATCTATAAGATGAATAGCGTGCTAGTCCCAGCAGGAAGACTGGACTGATTTTTATAGTTTTATGACAGGGCAGGGTATGCACCTCCACTGAGGATTAATGTTTCATATGTTTCTTTTAGTGTACTTTGTTGTTATCATATTTAGTGCACCTTCCTGGTCATCAGGCTCAGCAAGCAGTCAGTAGTGACAGATATTTATCTAGAACTTAAGCAGCTGATGTGCTTTACTCTTAAAGGGGCTGAATGTCTTTAAAACCCTAAGAGCAGAATTAATGGTGTGTGTGTGTGTATGTATTTAAAAGAAATACACTTGTATTAGTAATAAAACAGTGTTTATATTTTTCCTTATTTGTTGTACTCTAACATTTTTCCAAGAACAAGAAAGAGGTCTGAGTGTAATAACAGTATTTCGGGGAGTGTCATTAGCATGACCACTGCAGTACCAGTTTTTGGCAGTATTGTCTGTGAGCACCTATAAATTATAAGAAAATTAAACACATAAGATTAACATTTTTAGTTAAGGTAGAATGCTTGGGCTTACATTAGAATAATCTAAAAATAAGCAGGCAGCATACACATACACTGTTTTGTTAAATCAGTATCTGTGGTACTTCAGAATCAGTACATGTAAAATGGAATGCCTGGAATATCATTTCTGTTATGTTTACTGGTCCGGGACTAGTACTCAAGTTAGATTTGCTTATTCTTTTTGGTTCTGCTACATATGTGTCCTCCTTTTCTGGAAAATTAACATAATTGCTTAAACTATTTTGTGCATAGAAATAAGGAAATGATTGCATTTGAGAATGTTTGACTATGACGATTGTTACAGTATGATGGTATTTTGGCAACTTAGGCATCTTTCTGGAGGTTAGGATATCTGTTGGGGCATTTTGTATGATTTTGTGGCAGAAATAGGTCTCTGAAATAATAGCTTGTAGTTTACATCCACAGAAAACAATAGCATTAAACACTTCCCCCGGGATTCATGAAGCTCGGCGCAAGGCCGGTGGTAGGCTTGCGCCGACAGTGCAGCGTGAAGATGGCGCAGTAGCGCCAAATGTATATTAATGAAGGCGCGCTGCCACCACAGCCACGTGCACAGGAAAGGAGCGCAAGTGCATAGGGCGTGTCGAAGTGCCACACGGAGGCGTGGAAATGCCAGCTGTCAACTTGCAAACTAAAATGCTTGCATATAACAAGTTGCAAGATAGTAATCACATCTGTCAGTGTCCGTGGATACTGAAACATATGCAAAGCATGCAAGAAAGTTCCTGCGAACACAAAATGAAGAAGCAAACACAAATGCACGGTAGGGAATAACGGGTCCCTATCCCGTGAACAAATGACATGAAAAACCGTGTGCTCGTAGTCCAACGCAGTGTAGATAGCTATACCAAGTGGAAGTGAAATGCATCATATGTTAGCGAGCCGCCAGTAGGTACGTCCAGCCCAATGGTTAGGGTCACCAGCTGACCCATAATGTGAGGGAGGGTACACAGCTGGACAGATGTGTCCATAACAAAATACACGATAAATGTACATATCTAGCGACCGTATGTCCGAATCATATCCCACAAGGCATGTAATAGTCACATACAAAAGGTATGTCCGTATTTCACATACCAAATGTGACAGGAAATAGAATAAACATGTAAACGAAACAGAAGGAGCATATAAACAGCTACAACAATAAGGAAACATGTAGGCTGAAAGGAACAGTATTATCCGTACCATCGACTGTGGGTACATGCTGTCCAGTACAGTCAGATATGTGTACAGAATATATCCCATCCTGGAGATAGGAAAAGGTGGCATCCTACCAATGATTAGAACAGTCTGCCAAAATCCGCACATCAGTGGTACAAGCCGAACTTGTCAGGATGTGTCACAGTTGAATGGGTAGTACCTGTGTATACCAACCATGTAATGAAAGTTACATATGGGCGTGTACCTATGTGCGTGAGGTATAGCATGTGGAAAGCAAACATGGCAGGGTAGTCCACACAGCCATACAGATACCTGACATATGTAGGGTATTCAGTGTGTTACTCTGGCCGTGTCATGGGCCAACAACCAAAGCAGTGATGTATGGGGTGTGAGGAATATGTGTGTGTGTGGGGATGGGTAATGGTACAATCCTCCAAGGCGATACTGTGTCGTATGCAGAATAGGTGAACTGGAGGTGTATGAGGGAGCAGCGGGTGAAGCTGAAAGAAACACAAAAACATGTATAAGCAGCTGCAATACAACCAGACGGGCCATACTGTAGAACACAATCCCACAAACATATGAATATTGAAATGTGCAATACAAATGTATAGACATGTCACTGGCACATACCCACAGATTGGTCCTGATGGAACTGGCCATAACAAATGCAACACACCTGGATGCATAATGGACTACCCAGCATCCCCTCCACATCACACAACCTGCTCCCTTACCTGAACATCCACCAAATCCAGCCATACTTGGCCTACTGGTTTGGTGCAGCCACATCTACACATAGTGACCACTACACATATGTAGTAGGTAGTGTCACCCTAGGCAGTTGCAGGATTGCACGCAATGTATCCCTTGCATGTAAAACCCCCAGCACATTTTCATAACGCCAGAAGAATGGTCGGTATTCGTCTTGTTTTGGTCTTGTTCAATTTTTGGGATATCCCTCATGGGATAAGTAGACTGTGTAAACATTAGAATGGAAGACACGAAGTCCAGTCCTGTAGATATCTGGACACAAGTTAGAATGTGCATTAGTGGTGCACGACACTGTCCAGCCCTAAATGGTCATGCATAACCTACTACCCAGGATCAAACACCTGCCCGTGACCCACGTGTCCCGACACAAATAAGCGAGAGAATATATTGCACACATTTGTATAGTGGCACATGGTATACGGGTGATGAAGGCACTGACATAAACAGGATACCCCCTGATCCACTGTGTGAGGGACAATTAATGTGTGTGTGGGTGTGACCTGACCAACAATGGTACAATGCCAAATGTCTTGTGACCGTAGGACATAACTATGCACCATACTGCATGTAACAGTTGCCTAAAGCGGTCACATCAGGATAGAATAAACGTAATTCGTACAAGAAACAGGCAAACAACAAAAGTGCCAAAGGTATAAGGCTCACAGCAATGAATGCTCTAAACCTGCACTGACCGTGGCTATGTGTTGGCCCAAACAATCTGGTGTCTGCATTAGGGTTACCATCTGTCCCGCTTTGCAAGGGACAGTCCCTCTTTGGACAGTTGTGTCCTGACAAAATACATTACAAATGGCAGATGTCCTGGGATTGTAGGACATAATTATGTATCATATGTTATGTAATAGTAGCAGAAAATAATTATTGCAGTATCTACAATACCTAAATGTTACAAGAAACAGAATAAGCAACTAAACCGCTACAACAATAGGCTTTTATGTATGCAAATAAGTAAAGTTTTATCCTTTCTACTGACCATGGGTATGTGTCGGCTTGTAAAATCTGATGTGTGTTCCGAAAATGTCCCATCTTGGCCATTTGAAAAGGTGCCAACCCTAGTCACCGGAATACAGCACAACCCGTGTTGACAATGTCAACAATACCAATGGTCAGAGCATTCGCACAATAACTGACCAGACCCTTAAAAACTCACAAAGCCAGTGACCTTTGGGGGAAAGGTGTTGAATGAGAATGACTACTTACAACAATGAAGAGTAATAGACGCATTTAACTGCAGAAAATTAATAGTATTACGAATCTGTCAACATGTTCCAAGTTAATAGTACTAATATGGTAGAAGTGTCCATGATTGTCCCTGAGTTGTCATAGCCTTGTCCCTATCACTGTAGACACGAGTCCCTGAGTATCAGAGAGGTCCGTACACAGAAGTACACCAACCAACTGCCCCATCTGTTGACAGGACTATTGCATACCTGTAGTGAATTCATAACAGATGTCCAGAATAATATTCATTGTATGTATAAATGAATGAAATAGTCAAATGGGAAGGGAAACCACCCCCCAACCTGCATTATGTAGTGGAACCACTCCCTGCCCTAAATTATGTAGCGCCGACCCAATAATGTGGTCAGAGGTGCCCACACACCTGCATCTGTAAACACAGGTAGAATGTTAAACTCTGGACTAACTCTGTCCATGTGCTACATCTGATCTTTGAACAGCGCCAGGGCAGTGCTAGTCACCAGTCGGCTGAGCCTAAACCCAGACCAGCACATGAACACCCTGACAATCAAACACGCGTATGTGTGAGGACTATAAGCATAGGAGTTATGAATATTGTTGGAGTGAGTAGACTTGCAGCACGGGTCCAGAGCAGTAGGAAACAGGGAATGTCCTAATTGTAGTACTGCTGTTTTCCCAGCAGGAGAATGGATGCTTGCTGTGTAAGGGAAGTGGTGAGGCATATTTCAGAGTAACTATGAACCATGGGTATACATATAAATGAGCCAGAACACCAATAGTGTAGTGGTTACAGCATCCGCCCAACGTAAAGGCATTCCCGGTTCAAGTACGACTATAGCACATATTAACTGTGTAATGAATGCCTCTGTGCTGTAAAGCCAACATTTATACATGTAAAGGTGACTGGGTTCACATGGGTCCGTTAACCAGATTCCATCAAAGTGGTACTGTCATAAGGAATAAGGCACATGTAATCCTTAAGACGTGCCTGTAAACATATGTAACTCAGAATAAGTAGATGCAAGAGGCCTGCATGGGTGTACGCAGCTATTAGCATAGCAAATGTATGTTGTCTTCTGCAGCTGTAACTTTCATATATATATATATAGTTAGATAGATGTGTGTATAGATAAATATCCATAGACATAACAGAAATATGCAATTATATATCTACATATTTATTTATATATACATATATATATATATATATATATATATATATATATATATATATATATATATATATATATATATATATATATATATATATATATATATATATATATATATATACACACACACACACACACACACACATATATATATATATATATATATATATATATATATATATATATATATACACATAGATAGATAGATATGTTAGGAATGCTGAAAGACAAAAGCAAACCTAAGGGTTGTAAAGGGAATCCAGAGCAAGTTAGGAATTATGAAGTGCTCGCAGCGTATGTCTGCATAAGTATGAGTAGAGCACCGCTCTCCACACCAGAGGCAGGGCTATACCAGTGGCCATAACATCGTTGAAGTGCTACATCAACATTGTAAACAGACGGAATGTAGGACATGTTGCGGCCACCTACACTTGTAACCCACAAATCGTTCGTAATCCATAACACCAGGAAAGGCACGTATGTGCAAATATGAATGGATGGTGAGCCTGTGAATACACGAGGCAGTACAAAATGTGTGTAGGGCCCCAACGCTCATGAGAGGGCAATGTGTAAAGGTATGTCATGGCTGCGATATCAGGTGTATAATGGCTGTTATGCGGGGAAACTCAACACGGGTGTGCACGGGAAACTATGGATATGCGAGTATGGACACAGGAGTGATAGGGTATGTTGCACCAGGTGCAATGGAGCGGCCCGTGGAGGTCAGCTAGTACATAGGTGCGATTCCCAGATAGAGCCCAAACACCTGCGTCTGTAAACACAGGTAGAATGTTATCCATATGAATGGATGGTGAGCCTGTGTATACACGAGGCGGTACAAAATGTGTGTAGGGCCCCAATGCTCATGAGAGGGCAATGTGTAAAGGTGTGTCATGGCTGCGATATCAGGTATATAATGGCTGTTATGCGGGGAAACTCAACACGTGTGTGCCGGAGAAACTATGGATGTGAGAGTATGGACACAGGAGTGATAGGGTATGATGCGCCGGGTGCAATGGAGCGGCCCGTGGAGGTCAGCTAGTACGTAAGTACGATTCCCAGATAGAGCATCATTTGCATGGAGACATGCGTGAATGGGCGTATCGTTGTTGGATGTTGTGCGTCAGGTCTGGCAGCCCGGCACGTAAAACCTATACGCCACCCATGAGCGGAACAGAGTTCTGCTGTGAAAACCCCAAACCAGGAAAAGCAGAAAGACACAACATGAAGACAACAATTTGTCGACATACAGTCACAGTAACACAAACACACATCCTATCAACAGTAATAATATGAATGTGTACAGAAACAAACACAGTAGTAGGAAAAAAGGCTGCGCATACGAGGAACAGGTCGGATGACACTATCACAACCCAGTTAGCGGCGGCACCACAGACATGAAAAACGTGCGACATCTGTCCGCTGCATAGCATGAAATATACTGAGCACAAGTTCACCGGAGTGAAGTGTCAGTGTCAGAATGACTAAGGCAATAGTATGCTGTTGAAGCAGGGATAAAACCAATACGCATATGTAAGTGTCCATGTCCTGGAAATGTATAGGTTAATGGACACACAGATGTATATATAGATAAAAACGTATATATACACATAGCTATATTAATTTACATACACATATATATCCATACGGATATATATATATATATATATATATATATATATATATATATATATATATATATATATATATATACACACACACAAGGATATACTACGGATATATATAGATAGATATATATACACAAGCAACAGGTAGTGATATATACACATACACACAAAACAAACTATATGTCAGTGTAGATATACACATTCACATAAATAGGTTACTTCACAGCAATTAGGGGTAACATATTTACAGCCCGGGCATTTGTGACTGGGAGGTCCAATAAAGAAACGTTGTACCCCCCACATTGCCCAGCTAGGTCGGACAGATATACAGACAGGCAATACAGATCAGTACACTGCTGTTGTCCAAAACACCGGTAGGAAAGGACCAACGGGAGAGTTCTGCAAGGTCTACACTTTAAACATGGATAACGGTGTCCCTTGCGGGACCCCAAAAATTCAGGGTATGAAAGAATCTGCTGACACTAATACGAGCAGGATGTAGGTGTAAATGGGACAGTAGGTTGTACAAGTGTGATAATACATGGGTTGACAAAACGTACGACATGTGTCCTGAGATGGGGAGAGTGGGCAATGTGTAGGGGTGCGCTCATACCCCAGCTGCACTCGCAGTAAGTATTTGTCATGACTGCTGTAGAGGGGTGCCAGGTAGGTGGACCATGGGCTTAGCAGTTGGCAGTTGGGGGGCAGAGAGATGGTAGAGGCCGCCCAGTGGAAGTCATTAATATTGTGGTGCATAGCAGCATATACCACCTCCAACCCCAAACCACAAGAGCACATCGGCACGGAGTTTGTAAACCATCGAGAGGCCAGAGAGACACACCGCGTGCCCGTGTACGATTTGCATGTCCATAGTTATGTATCAGTCAGAATGTAACAAAAAGTCAACACTGCCAGACAGAACTACTGATTTAGGTGAACAGGTGGCGGAATACAGGTAATGACAGGTGACAACATGTATGAGTCATAAGCGGCATGTACCTCGACAAATGTGAATGAATACATATGTTCTGTGACTGCGAATGTGTCTGGTTAATAGAACCAATCGTCTAAATGTGTCCCGCAGGGTGTTATGCATTGTTCCTGATACAGTGCTCATTCACACTCATTGGTATGTGAGTTCTGCTACTGACAGAAAGTGCATAAGTTGCTGACCACCTCAGGTAGATGATAGCATAATAGAAGAGGTTAAACACTCATACGCCTGAGAGGGACACACCCGTCTGGGCAGTTGTGTCTTGCAAAATGAAAGTTATGGCACATGGCCTGTGAGTTCGGGAATGGAGGCTATATAGTGTGTGTAGTGGTGTCAGACATCAATTTGTTGTATCAGTAACAGCTACATGTAATAGGAAACAGTATTATCAATTATAATGCTACATGAATAACCTTAACGTATGCAAACCGTGGAGGTCGTCCGTGTACTACTAGCTGTGGTCAGACCTCTCAACCAATTGGGGACAAATTTCAACAGAATCACGGACAAGTCAAGAAAAAACAAGGACAATCAGGGACACATTTAAAATATTAGAGCTATTAACTGGAAACATTGACAGAATCAGAGCATATGAATTAATACACATTTTCTGAAGTAAAAGAAGCTTGTAACTCTTAATTATTGTCATTATTCATGAAGTGTAATTCGCCACCTTTCCTCCAAATATCACTAGTTTTAGGAGGGATTAAGAGGGACAGAGTTAAAATTTGAGTCAAAATCAGGGACGGGCCTGAAAATCAGGAACAGTTGAGAGGTATGCTGTGGGTATGTGTTGCCTTGACACATGTGATAGCTCTACATATAGGGTCTATAGGGCCACCACCAGTCTGAACGGCCAAAGTGGAACCTGCTCTGTAGAACTGTCCGATGTACCAGGGCAGAACATACTTACAGCCATGCATAGTACAGAAATATACATATCGGAACAAATCAAAGCGTAGTCTAGCAGCAGTATAGTTGCTTATGCTACTACATATGACATATTGACGTGTCAGGTATACAAGACCTGTAACAAGCAACCAGTACAGATACCTACAACATGAGACGGTCCCCTAATCAGGACAGTTGCAATGGCTAGAGTATTGTCCATACCACTCAACTGTCCCTGAATGTCAGGTACGTCCCTGAGTTTGACTGAAAGTCTAATTGTGTCCTTCTTAATCCCTCCTAAAAGTAGAGGCTGTTGAAGGAAAGGTGGTGAATTACACTTATTGACTAATGACAATAAGTAAGAGTTATAAACAACTGTTAATTTAGAATATGTGTATTAAGTCATATGCTCTGATTCTGTCAAGTTAATAGCACTACTTTTGTAAAAGTGTCCCTGTTTTTCATGACCTGTCCCTGATTCTGCAGAAATGTGTCCCCGATTGGTGGAGAGTTCTGGTATTGTCACATGTGATGTGTGATGAGGGACTGTCCCATGCAAAGTGGGAAAGGTGTCATTCCTACAGTCTCCTGTTGTGCAATCTGAATGGTGGTCAACGTGCAGTAGGTATGCGGTAGCATGACTCAGCAGACAGCTGCGTTAACAAACTCAAGTCACATGTCAGCATTGCAGAGTATCGGTTCCCATGTATCAGGCAGATGGGAGCAGATCGTATGAGGAACATGCATATAATATGATTACGTCACTGGACAGGCCGCCGAGTCCGTACAGTCGAACGGCTGCCGTCGCAAAATGGTTACACATACCCGATACTGTAGTCATGCAGTCCGATGTAATACGCATCACAAGAGATCGCACACACCCAGCGTGAGTGACAAATGTAAGCGGAAATGTCGGAGAGCGAGCGGCTGTAAGTGTGTTTGTCTACCAGTATGCCAGTAGTGCCCTGTCAAAGAAATGTGGAGTCTAAATGTGTATAAGGTGCTGTGACCAGAGGTCAGCAGTGCTTAACACTGTGCAAACCCACGCACAACAGCTCCCACCTGCTGGACTGTGCCTTACCCGGTTTGTATCCAAAGGCGTCGGCCTGTCCGCAAACAAAGAACCGCCCTATACACGTGATGGTAGAAGTACCCTGCGCACATAGCTCATGTGAATTAACAATAGACCATGGCATATGTACAGACAATAGACCGCAAGCACCATACAGCGCAGAACATCCAACAGTATAGCAATGTACTGGCAGATATGTCCGGACCACTGGTGTGTGCATGCCTGGCCGTCCTGTGTTTCAGTGTGTGAGCATGCCCAGTATGACTGTTAAGCATGTTGTAGACTGACAATACCATCATGTGTGTGAGCATGCAAAGTATGGTCAACTGTATTGCATGTATCACATGTCCAGATAGTTAGTACTGTGTTGCTGACCCCTCCGTTCTACACAGACAGGTGACATGCTGCGTCTGCAAGGTAGCTAATGGTCATGTGGCATTGACAGTTGCTACATGTCTGTATAGCGTGGAGGGACATGCAACCACAACCACAGTCCTACACAGCACCGTGGGTGGTGCACATGACTCTCACATGTGTAGGTGTGATGGGTGGCACAGCCAACAGTTGTACACATCTGCCGCTACTGTACTGGTCTGCCGGGTACTCCATATCAGTGTGTGGACCTACCTAAATCGCTGGTTGGAGGGATACCAGGGTACGTCAGTTTCCAGCATTAATTACCAGCACAGTGGTGATGGACGTCCTATTACACAACCTACATCAAACAGCCTGGCCTGCTGTCATCTGTGTGTGTCATAGGGGGTTGGGGTCAGTCATTGGGCATATCCATAGGCCATCGTATATCATTTGTCTGTATTGGTCCACATCTGTCCAGCTGCATGGAACATGTGTAGGCTGTACGGACACATGATGGTCAGCCCATAATCTGCAGTGGGTTAGGACACCCTGTGTACTACAGGCTACCATTTTGACCCCTGTATGTGCTTACAGAGGTCATGGTGCCACTATGGATGTGTACTGTCTGCTGCCCTAACATTTGGCCACCACAGTCACTTGTATGCTCACATACATACCATAGCAATGGGTAAGTACACATTCTAATACAACTGCCACTTGTTAGGTCAATAGACATACCCTGGTTGTGTTACGGATTTGAGGACAGTGCTGGAGTGCTGCCTATGTCGGATGCACACAGTGCACTTCCCATACATGGCCGAGCACAGGTACTGTCATGTTTGGCATCCATTGTACTGTGTGCGGGTCAGAGAGGGGAAATCCGTGGGTACCTACTGTGTCAGTGCATATGCCTTGTGTTGCCTCTTTGCCAAGGGCAGGTCATACTGTGCATGAGCTTTCGCCGACTGTGCCCTATTCGGGTAGTTCCTTCACCAAGTCACACTGTGCCTGTACAGGCCTTGGCAGTGGTGTTGGGCTGTGTGGCCCTGCCCCATGCTGTTCCTGCTGCAACTGTTACTGCAGGATAACATTGTGTAGCATAGCAAATACCATAACAACCTGTATGCATGTAGCTTGTGAATACTGCAGAGCCCCAACAGATGTGTCTGGATACCAGAACTGTGAACCGAGCATCCCAAACACATGCACATGTATATGTCTTGCCTGTGCATCCGCCTCAGTATGGTGTGAGTGTTCAGGTGTGTGTGCATTGCTGATGGGTGTTATAAGCCACTACACCAGTGTTTACCTAGCATCCCCCACTAGGAGACTGTAGGGGATGTCCACATAGGCATTGGTTTGCTACAGCTGTGTCAGATGCCATATATCGGACACATCATAGCTTCCAGGGCAGACAGCACACACATTCAATCTCATGCCCTGGCCAACGCATATGACCCAGTTGTTGGAGGGTATGCCCCTGCATTGACTGTAGGCCCTACCTTGCTCCCCGGGTGGTGCTACGTGTGCAGGCTATAGCACCCAGTACCCCAGGGTACTCATCCATGTGGTTGAACAGATGCATATGGCTGGTCCACTAATCACGTGTGTAGAGGACCTGTACGTGCTCACTAGCATGTGTTGACATGGCATCTGTGAACTGGTGCAATACTCTGGATGCAGATGCCTGTAAGATACCCATGATATCCCCAGTTGTGCTGTGTGAGGTACCTGTGGCTAGTACACCTAGGCCAACACATCCCATGGTATCCACTGTGATGTGTTTCCCTCGGCCTGTTTGATGTGTTAGGCACAGGTCAACAAGCTGCTGTAGGAGGTCTCTGTCCTCCCCATAGTGCTCCAACATCCCCAGCCCATGTAGTCCCTGGTAAGTCACCCTCGGTCTATAAAGTCTTATGTCACTCCAGTAAGGGTTGTTCAGCAGCATGCACATCCTCACTGTCCCAGCCTCCTGCACATGTTGGTATATGTTGCCTGCTGCAGCCCGTGTCATTTGGTTGGACTGTGTCGTGAAATGTCCCTGCAGGTATACACCGGTGGTATAGAGTGTGGAAGAAACCTGTGTGTATGCTGCTTGCTCGCATTAATGTACTGTTCATGTGCGGGCTGGCCATGTCATCAGCTGATTGTGCTGATCAACACCTGTTTGTGCAGCCTGTACACCCTGACTACCCCACCACTGCTGTCATCCCTCCCAACATCACCAGGCAGGTATAGACACACCCCTAGCTTAGGTGTACTAAGGCAGGAGCACTCCTGAGGCACAGTTCTGCAATGTACATACAGTATGCCTGACCCCCCTCCCATGCTGTCAACTATATTCGAGACCTGCACCTGGCTGACTACACACATACACTCCAGGGACCAGCAGCACACCCTGTTGATAAATGTGATACACCATAGTCAACCTCATCTGCATAGTATAGTCTCCTAATGAATAGTTATATGACACATACCGAACCTCCAACATATTAACCACTGCTCAGTGTCGCTCAGATCCACACACAACTGGCAACAGGTGCCTTACCATCACCATATTCAATGTCCCACGGTCTTCCCAGCAACAAAATAACCGGTGTCTACATGACTACAACCCATGGCCCTGCACACCACAGACGATGTGCATTAACATCACACCATGGCAGATATACATAGATCCCAGGTTATCACGTGCAGATCATTCGGCACAAATAGCCAATAGTGCTGATGTACCCAGACATATGTTCACATCTATGTCCACCTCTACATCTACATATATCACATATATTATTTGTATACATATATACATGGACATATATATATGTATATATGCATACATACATATACATGTACACACATATGTAGATATGGCATTTATATCACAACAGAGAACCACATGACAGCAATGCATTAGACAGGAATGGAAAGGAAACTACTTGTGCCACCTGCATCATGTAGTGTTGTTAATATCAAGGCACGTGTGTTATGTTGCGTCACACGGGTCAGACCGTAGCAAGGGTAAGAGTAAGGCTACTGACGGTTACTCAGCAGACCTATTGGCGAATGTATGTGTTGACAACCCAGTGTCTTGGCAGAATATGTGGGCTGTGGACACTATATAGGTCAGCAACAAAACAAACTGAACACATCCTGCAGCTAGCCACCCACAGATACCAACACATACGGTATAACTGCCAAACACACACCTGCCATGCCCTGGAATTGAGCATCTACCTGTCTAGTCTACCACACTACAGCATTATGCAGTAACAGAACGCACTACTGAGTTCCGTCATCACCGCACTCTGACAGGCATACTTCTAGGTGGATGACATAATCCGCAAAGGCAAAGACACCGATAGGGAATGTATGTGGTGTGAGCCGTCTAAAAGCATTACTCTGTCCCCAGGCACACACACACACACACAGAGGCACACACTTGGCAGGGCTGGGAGTCAAACATACACCTAACTACCTTATCACACTATAGCATTACGCAGTTACAGAACGCGCTACTGAGATTACTGAACACAGCACTCCCAGAGGCATACTTCAAGGTGGATGACATCATCCGCAAAGGCAAAGACGCCGATAGGGAATGTATGTGGTGTGAGCCATGTAAAAGTATTACTCTGTCCCCAGGCAGCTGGAAACACACACACACACACACACACACACACACACACACACACACACACACACACACACACACACCTAACTATCTTATCACACTACAGCATTATGCAGTTACAGAACGCGCTACTGAGATTACTGAACACAGCACTCCCAGAGGCATACTTCTAGGTGAATGACATCATCCACAAAGGCAAAGATGCCGATAGGGAATGTATGTGGTGTGAGCCATCTAAAAGTGTTACTCTGTCCCCAGGCAGCTGGAAACACACACACACACACTTGGCAGGGCTGGGAGTCAAACATACACCTAACTACCTTATCACACTACAGCATTATGCAGTTACAGAACACGCTACCAAGATTACTGAACACAGCACTCCCAGAGGCATACTTCTAGGTGGATGACATCATCCGCAAAGGCAAAGACGCCGATAGGGAATGTATGTGGTGTGAGCCATCTAAAAGCATTACTTTGTCCCCAAGCAGCTGGAAACACACACACACTTGTCAGGGCTGGGAGTCGAACATACACCTAACTACCTCATCACACTATAGCATTATGCAGTTACAGAACACGCTACCAAGATTACTGAACACAGCATTCCCAGAGGCATACTTCTAGGTGGATGACATCATCCGCAAAGGCAAAGGCGCCGCTAGGGAATGTATGTGGTGTGAGCCGTCTAAAAGCATTACTCTGTCCCCAGGCAGCTGGAAACACACACACACACTTGGCAGGGCTGGGAGTCGAACATACACCTACCTACCTTATTACACTACAGCATTATGCAGTTACAGACAGTGCTACCAAGATTACTAAACACAGCGCTCCCAGAGGCATACTTCAAGGTGGATGACATCATCCGCAAAGGCAAAGACGCCGATAGGGAATGTATGTGGTGTGAGCCGTCTAAAAGCATTACTCTGTCCCCAGGCAGCTGGAAACACACACGCACACACACACACACACACACACACACACACACACACACACACACACACACACACCTAACTATCTTATCACACTACAGCATTGCGCAGTTACAGAACGTGCTATTTAGATTACTGAACACAGCACTCCCAGAGGCATACTTCTAGGTGGATGACATCATCCACAAAGGCAAAGACGCTGATAGGGAATGTATGTGGTGTGAGCCATCTAAAAGCATTACTCTGTCCCCAAGCAGCTGGAAACACACACACACAGAGGCACATACTTGGCAGGGCTGGGAGTCGAACATACACCTAACTACCTTATCACACTACAGCATTACACAGTTACAGAATGCGCTACTGAGATTACTGAACACAGCACTCCCAGAGGCATACTTCAAGGTGGATGACATCATCTGCAAAGGCAAAGACGCTGATAGGGAATGTATGTGGTGTGAGCTGTCTTAAAGCATTACTCTGTCCCCAGGCAGCTGGAAACATGCACACACAGGAACACACTTGGCAGGGCTGGGAGTCGAACATATACCTAACTTCCTTATCACGCTACAGCATTACACAGTTACAGAACACGCTACCGAGATTACTGAACACAACACTCCCAGAGGCATACTTCTAGGTGGATGACATCATCCGCAAAGGCAAGGATGCCGATAGGGAATATATAGAGAGTTAGCAGTCTAAAAGCATATTACTGTCCCAAGGTAGACGTAGACAAACACATGGCAGTGGTGTGATTGGGGCAACTGTCTATCTACGGAGCACTACAACAACACTACATAGATACGGGACACGCCACAGACAGTACACCCTTCAAGACAGTCTACCAGTGTGTTCAATGTAGGCATCCATCGTGACGTGGAAAATGGACATCTGTTGCCTGGATGACCACCATCGCTATACAGGATATCAATGGCCATGCCCATAGACAGAGGCACATCACTGACACAAGGTGTCACTGGGCATGCCCACACACTTAGTATCACACGTTGGTTTGGAATGCACTGTGTGTCCATCTACACAATGGCGTACTGGGCATGCTCACACACTTAGCAGTTGCAAAGGGCCATGTTGCATGCACACAGATTCTAAACATGGAAGGGCGCAGTTTGGAATGCACTGTGTGTCCATCTACACAATGGCGTACTGGGCATGCTCACACACATAGCAGTCGCAAAGGGCTGTCATGCATGCACACGGATTCTAAACACGGAAGGGTGCACTGTGGAATGTACTGTGTGTCCATGTACACAACGGCGTACTGGGCATGCTCACACACTTAGCAGTTGCAAAGGGCCATCTTGCATGCACACGGATTCTAGACATGAAAGGGCACAGTATGGTGTTACTGTCCCCACGTACATGAAGGCCACTCACATGTACTGACCAGTACACACTCAGGAGCCTTCACAGATGTCTCAGGTGCAGATCACAGAGGTACACACCGCAGTCTACTATGTAGCTCTCAGACATCACCATGTCGTTGGACCAGCAATACACAGCCATACATTACCACAACACCTGTGACTCATGACCAGTGGACTGTACATAGGTCTACAGCAACTGTGCAGACTACACATGTACCGACAGGGTTCCATCATGTGATATGCATTGCAATGATACCACTGTACATAACCAGGTTGGCTCTACACATAACAGGGGCCCTGGGTCTTACACAGCTGTGACAGATGACTGTTGCTGTACACCAAAGAACACACATGTTTGGATATGACATACATGTAATCTCAGTGGATATGTGCATGGACCACACACACAACACATATGTACATAGCATAGCTTTTGCTGTCCTCCATGCAGACAAGTGGCTATAGCAATCACACGCACGCAAATGGAAGGTGGGTCCATGGCTGTTGAATGCTAACAGTACATGAGGTAGCAATGTTGACCGAGGACACATTCCCTCTGTACTGGTTACCCATAACACCCATCATATCATACAACAGTCCAGGTGTTATGTATGTCATCACACATGTCCACCAATTGCAATGCATACAAACATGGTTACATGACAGGCATGTAGGACCAACACATATTTACAATTTGTAGTGTACATGCAGCTACCATACATGTGCAGTAGCTGATGTATGTAACTCATCTATGCCTAAGTACAACATGCAGTTGCAATGCAGCCCTGTCATTGACACCTGTATATGGTGAAATACTGATAGTACGGTAGGATGTACATCAGGTATGGATGGATGTGTGTACATAAAGTGGTGATCCACCTGTACAGATGGATATTTGCCGGGGACGGCTCACAGGTGTGTCACACACCATCCTACCATTACATGTGCAAACAGTACGCTATGTTACTGTTACTTGACAGTGAAGACATAAAACCTACACAGCGGTCAGGTGTTACTAACTGTAAGTCACTTGACACTTGTAACACTTACATCCTTCCGTGTGCATATAGCAGCACAATTGCCGGAGGTAGCACTGGTACACATAATGCGGCCAATACTGCTGCATGTCTGTCAGATGTATCATCATATAGCAGTATAGCAGGTGTATCATTCACAGTACTGCCATGTGTGTTTGCTTGTTTGACCATATATGCCACATATGGTGGGGAATACATCCCAATTGTTACACACCCATGTACACTGTTGTAGAGATCTGTACATACTGCAGTGTGGAAAGCATGACATAGGCAGGGGTGGTGACATCTGTGGTCTCCACAGTGTGTGTGTGTGTGTGTGTGTGTGTGTGTGTGTGTGTGTGTGTGTGTGTGTGTGTGTGTGTGTGTGTGTGTGTGTGTGTGTATGGCTGTCTGGTGCATGGAGTGAGGGTGTATGCTACCATACAGAACACACAGGATCCCTAACCCCTCATGGTGATGCAGTCTTCTACCCTGTTGACGCCATCGGTCTCAGCCGTACTGGCTACCTGTACATGTTCTTCCTCTGTGTCCCGTCGTGTGGGTTCACAGTATTGTGAGGGTGATTACCACATAGGCAGGGGTCCTCACCTCAACACTATGGAGTGTGCGTTATAGTGTTGTTGACCCCGTGACTGTGGGCATGTTCCTGTAATGTGACAGGGTATTACTGCTACACAGTGAGGCCTCATGCTATCAAGTGGCCTCTAACATTGTCATCGGCCGGACCGCTGTGTACAACCCCTGCACCATGTCAACATACCTGTGATGTGACCTGGTATGGATGTCAGGTCACCAGCCACTGTAGCCTATTAAACAGCCCACATGCTTCTGGATCAGTATATGTGTGGACATCTGTGGTATGTTAGCCTTTTCAACAGTCAGGTTGAGGCTACGTATATAGCATGCTGATATTGCCATACATGCCTGTGAGTACTCCACAGTTACACATGGGAGACTGCAAACACTGCTACCTGTAGGCACATGCAAGGTGGGGACCAT